>NC_053024.1:30362242-30466911 GCF_003073215.2 Triticum urartu
CTTGGTGAAACGAGTAGGAAAAATTTTTGTTTTCTGCAACGTTCCCCAATAGTGGCATCATGAGCTAGGTCTATGCGTAGTTCTTCTTGCGCGAGTAGAACACAATTTGTTGTGGGCGTAGATTTGTCAACTTTCTTGCCATTACTAGTCTTTTCTTGCTTCAGCGGCATTGTGGGATGAAGCGGCCTGGACCAACCTTACACGTACGCTTACGTGAGACCGGTTCCACCGACTAACATGCACTAGTTGCATAAGGTGGCTGGCGGGTGTCTGTCTCTCCCACTTTAGTTGGAGCGGATTCGATGAACAGGGTCCTTATGAAGGGTAAATAGAAGTTGACAAATCACGTTGTGGCTTTAACGTAGGTAAGAAGACGTTCTTGCTAGAACCCTAATTCAGCCACGTAAAACTTGCAACAAAAATTAGAGGACGTCTAACTTGTTTTTGCAGCAAGTGGTTTGTGATATGATATGGCCAAAGTTGTGATGAATGATGAATGATCTATATGTGATGTATGAGATGTTCATGCTATTGTAATAGGAATCACGACTTGCATGTCGATGAGTATGACAACCGGCAGGAGCCATAGGAGTTGTCTTTATTCTTTTATATGACCTGCGTGTCATTGAGAAACGCCATGTAAATTACTTTACTTTATTGCTAAACGTGTTAGCCATAGTAGTAGAAGTAATAGTTGGCGAGCAACTTCATGGAGACACGATGATGGAGATCATGATGATGGAGATCATGGTGTCAAGCCGGTGACAAGATGATCATGGAGCCCCAAGATGGAGATCAAAGGAGCTGTGTGATATTGGCCATATCATGTCACGTTTATTATTTGATTGCATGTGATGTTTATCATGTTTTGCATCTTGTTTACTTAGAACGACGGTAGTAAATAAGATGATCCCTCATAACAATTTCAAGAAGTGTTCTCCCCTAACTGTGCACCGTTGCTACAGTTCGTCGTTTCTAAGCACGCCGTGATGATTGGGTGTGATGGATCCTTACGTTCACATACAACGGGTGTTGACGAGCCTAGCATGTACAGACATGGCCTCGGAACACATGCAAAACACTTAGGGTTAACTTGACGAGCCTAGCATGTACAGACATGGCCTCGGAACACAGAAGACCGAAAGGTCGAGCATGAGTCGTATAGAAGATACGATCAACATGAAGATGTTCACCGACGTTGACTAGTCCATCTCACGTGATGATCGGACACGGCCTAGTTAACTCGGATCATGTAATACTTAGATGACTAGAGGGATGTCTAATCTAAGTGGGAGTTCATTAATAATTTGATTTGATGAACTTAATTATCATGAACTTAGTCTAAAATCTTTACAATATGTCTTGTAGATCAAATGGCCAACATAGTCCTCAACTTCAACGCGTTCCTAGAGAAAACCAAGCTGAAAGACGATGGCAGTAACTATACGGACTGGGTCCGGAACCTGAGGATCATCCTCATAGCTGCCAAGAAAGATTATGTCCTACAAGCACCCCTAGGTGATCCACCCGTCCCACAGAACCAAGACGTTATGAACGCTTGGCAGACACGTGCTGATGACTACTCCCTCGTTCAGTGCGGCATGCTTTACAGCTTAGAGCCGGGGCTCCAAAAACGTTTTGAGAGACATGGAGCATACGAGATGTTCGAAGAGCTGAAAATGGTTTTTCAAGCTCATGCCCGGATCGAGAGATATGAAGTCTCTGATAAATTCTTCAGCTGTAAGATGGAGGAAAATAGTTCTGTCAGTGAGCACATACTCACTATGTCTGGGTTACATAACCGCTTGTCTCAGCTGGGAGTTAATCTCCCGGATGATGCGGTCATTGACAGAATCCTCCAGTCGCTTCCACCAAGCTACAAGAGCTTTGTGATGAACTTCAACATGCAGGGGATGCAAAAGACCATTCCTGAGTTGTTTGCAATGCTGAAATCAGCAGAGGTAGAAGTCAGGAAGGAACATCAAGTGTTGATGGTCAATAAAACCACTAAGTTCAAGAAGGGCAAGGGTAAAAAGAACTTCAAGAAGGACGGCAAGGAAGTTGCCGCGCCCGGCAAGCAAGCTGCCGGGAAGAAGCCAAAGAATGGACCCAAGCCTGAGACAGAGTGCTTTTATTGCAAAGGAAAGGGTCACTGGAAGCGGAACTGCCCTAAATACTTAGCGGACAAGAAGGCCGGCAAAACAAAAGGTATATGTGATATACATGTAATTGATGTGTACCTAACCAGTACTCGTAGTGACTCCTGGGTATTTGATACCGGTGCCGTTGCTCATATTTGTAACTCACAGCAGGAGCTGCGGAATAAACGGAGACTGGCGAAGGACGAGGTGACGATGCGCGTCGGGAATGGTTCCAAGGTCGATGTGATCGCCGTCGGCACGCTACCTCTACATTTACCTACGGGATTAGTTATAAACCTCAATAATTGTTATTTAGTGCCAGCTTTGAGCATGAACATTGTATCGGGATCTCGTTTAATTCGAGATGGCTACTCATTTAAATCTGAGAATAATGGTTGTTCCATTTATATGAGAGATATATTTTATGGTCATGCTCCTATGGTAAATGGTTTATTCTTAATGAATCTCGAGCGTATTACTACACATGTTCATAATGTGAGTACCAAAAGATGTAAAGTTGATAATGATAGTACCACATACTTGTGGCACTGCCGCCTTGGTCACATAGGTGTCAAACGCATGAAGAAGCTCCATGCAGATGGACTTTTGGAGTCTCTTGATTATGAATCATTTGACACATGCGAACCATGCCTTATGGGTAAAATGACCAAGACTCCGTTCTCAGGAACAATGGAGCGAGCAACCAACTTATTGGAAATCATACATACTGATGTGTGCGGTCCAATGAGTGTTGAGGCTCGCGGTGGCTATCGTTATGTTCTCACCCTCACTGATGACTTGAGTAGATATGGGTATGTCTACTTAATGAAACACAAGTCTGGAACCTTTGAAAAGTTCAAGGAATTTCAGAGTGAGGTTGAAAATCAACGTGACAGGAAAATCAAGTTTCTACGATCAGATCGTGGAGGAGAATACTTGAGTCACGAATTTGGCACACACTTAAGAAAATGTGGAATAGTTTCACAACTCACGCCGCCTGGAACACCTCAGCGTAACGGTGTGTCCGAACGTCGTAATCACACTCTATTGGATATGGTGCGATCTATGATGTCTCTTACCGATTTACCGCTATCCTTTTGGGGCTATGCTTTGGAGACTGCCGCATTCACTTTAAATAGGGCTCCGTCGAAATCCGTTGAGACGACACCGTATGAATTATGGTTTGGGAAGAAACCTAAGCTGACGTTTCTAAAAGTTTGGGGATGCGATGCTTATGTCAAGAAACTTCAACCTGAAAAGCTCGAACCCAAGTCGGAAAAATGCGTCTTCATAGGATACCCAAAAGAAACTATTGGGTACACCTTCTACCTCAGATCCGAAGGCAAGATCTTTGTTGCCAAGAATGGGTCCTTTCTAGAGAAAGAGTTTCTCTCGAAAGAAGTAAGTGGGAGGAAAGTAGAGCTTGATGAAGTATTACCTCTTGAACCGGAAAATGGTGCAACTCAAGAAAATGTTCCTGAGGTGCCAGCACCGACTAGAGAGGAAGTTAATGATAATGATCAAGATACTTCTGATCAAGATCCTACTGAAATTCGAAGTTCCACAAGGACACGTACCGCACCAGAGTGGTACGGCAACCCTGTCTTGGAAATCATGTTGTTAGACAACGGTGAACCTTCGAACTATGAAGAAGCGATGGCGGGCCCGGATTCCGACAAATGGCTAGAAGCCATGAAATCCGAGATAGGATCCATGTATGAAAATGAAGTATGGACTTTGACTGACTTGCCCGTTGAACGGCGAGCCATAGAAAATAAATGGATCTTTAAGAAGAAGACAGACGCGGATGGTAATGTGACCATCTATAAAGCTCGGCTTGTCGCTAAGGGTTATCGACAAGTTCAAGGGGTTGACTACGATGAGACTTTCTCACCGGTAGCGAAGCTGAAGTCCGTCCGAATCATGTTAGCAATTGCCGCATTCTACGATTATGAAATATGGCAAATGGACGTCAAAATGGCATTCCTTAATGGTTTCCTTAAGGAAGAATTGTATATGATGCAGCCGGAAGGTTTTGTCGATCCTAAGAATGCTAACAAGGTGTGCAAGCTCCAACGCTCGATTTATGGGCTGGTGCAAGCATCTCGGAGTTGGAACATTCGCTTTGATGAGATGATCAAAGCGTTTGGGTTTACACAGACTTATGGAGAAGCCTGCGTTTACAAGAAAGTGAGTGGGAGCTCTGTAGCATTTCTCATATTATATGTAGATGACATACTTTTGATGGGAAATGATATAGAACTCTTGGACAACATCAAGGCCTACTTGAATAAGAGTTTTTCAATGAAGGACCTTGGAGAAGCTGCTTATATATTAGGCATCAAAATCTATAGGGATAGATTGAGACGCCTCATAGGTCTTTCACAAAGCACATACCTTGATAAGATATTGAAGAAGTTCAATATGGATCATTCTAAGAAGGGGTTCTTACTTGTGTTACAAGGTGCGAAATTGAGCTCAGCTCAATGTCCGACCACGGCAGAAGAAATAGAAGAGATGAGTGTCATCCCCTATGCCTCAGCCATAGGTTCTATTATGTATGCCATGCTGTGTACCAGACCTGATGTAAACCTTGCCGTAAGTTTGGTAGGAAGGTACCAAAGTAATCCCGGCAAGGAACACTGGACAGCGGTCAAGAATATCCTGAAGTACCTGAAAAGGACTAAGGAAATGTTTCTCGTTTATGGAGGTGACGAAGAGCTCGTCGTAAAGGGTTACGTCGACGCTAGCTTCGACACAGATCTGGATCTAAGTCACAAACCGGATACGTGTATATTTTGAATGGAGGGGCAGTAAGCTGGTGCAGTTGCAAGCAAAGCGTCGTGGCGGGATCTACATGTGAAGCGGAGTACATGGCAGCCTCGGAGGCAGCGCATGAAGCAATATGGGTGAAGGAGTTCATCACCGACCTAGGAGTCATACCCAATGCGTCGGGGCCGATCAAGCTCTTCTGTGACAACACTGGAGCTATTGCTCTTGCCAAGGAGCCCAGGTTTCACAAGAAGACAAGGCACATCAAGCGTCACTTCAACTCCATTCGTGAAAATGTTCAAGATGGAGACATAGAGATTTGTAAAGTACATACGGACCTGAATATAGCAGATCCGTTGACTAAACCTCTCCCTAGAGCAAAACATGATCAACACCAGAATTCCATGGGTGTTCGATTCATCACAATGTAACTAGATTATTGACTCTAGTGCAATGGGGAGGCGCTGTTGGAAATATGCCCTAGAGGCAATAATAAAAGCATTATTATTATATTTCCTTGTTCATGATAATTGTCTTTATTCATGCTATAATTGTGTTATCCGGAAATCGTAATACATGTGTGAATAACAGACACCAACATGTCCCTAGTGAGCCTCTAGTTGACTAGCTCGTTGATCAACAGATAGTCATGGTTTCCTGACTATGGACATTGGATGTCATTGATAACGAGATCACATCATTAGGAGAATGATGTGATGGACAAGACCCAATCCTAAACATAGCACAAGATCGTATAGTTCGTTTGCTAGAGTTTTCCAATGTCAAGTATCTTTTCCTTAGACCATGAGATCGTGTAACTCCCGGATACCGTAGGAGTGCTTTGGGTATACCAAACGTCACAACGTAACTGGGTGACTATAAAGGTATACTACGGGTATCTCCGAAAGTGTCTGTTGGGTTGACATGGATCAAGACTGGGATTTGTCACTCCGTATGACGGAGAGGTATCACTGGGCCCACTCGGTAATGCATCATCATAATGAGCTCAAAGTGACCAAGTGTCTGGTCACGGGATCATGCATTACGGTACGAGTAAAGTGACTTGCCGGTAACGAGATTGAACGAAGGTATTGGGATACCGACGATCGAATCTCGGGCAAGTAACATATCGATTGACAAAGGGAATTGCATACGGGGTTGATTGAATCCTCGACATCGTGGTTCATCCGATGAGATCATCGTGGAGCATGTGGGAGCCAACATGGGTATCCAGATCCCGCTGTTGGTTATTGACCGGAGAGCCATCTCGGTCATGTCTACATGTCTCCCGAACCCGTAGGGTCTACACACTTAAGGTTCGGTGACGCTAGGGTTGTAGGGATATGTATATGCAGTAACCCGAATGTTGTTCGGAGTCCCGGATGAGATCCCGGACGTCACGAGGAGTTCCGGAATGGTCCGGAGGTAAAGAATTATATATAGGAAGTGCTGTTTCGGCCATCGGGACAAGTTTCGGGGTTCGGTATTGTACCGGGACCACCGGAAGGGTCCCGGGGGTCCACCGGGTGGGGCCACCTATCCCGGAGGGCCCCATGGGCTGAAATAGGAGGGAACCCAGCCCATAGTGGGCTGGGGCGCCACCCCCTATAGGCCCATGCGCCTAGGGTTTCCACCAAGGAAGAGTCCAAGTGGTGGAAGGCACCCCTAGGTGCCTTGGGGGGGAGGGAAACCTCCCCTTGGCCGCCGCCACCTAGGAGATTGGATCTCCTAGGGCCGCGCACCCCCCCTGGCCCCCTATATATAGTGGGGGAGAGGAGGGACTTCATACCCCAGCCCCTGGCGCTCCCTCTCTCCCCGTTACGTCTCTCCCTCGTAGTATAGGCGCGAAGCCCTGCTACTGTGACGCCCTGCATCCACCACCACGCCGTCGTGCTGCTGGATCTTCATCAACCTCTCCTTCCCTTGCTGGATCAAGAAGGAGGAGACGTCTCCCGTCCCGTACGTGTGTTGAACGCGGAGGTGCCGTCCGTTCGGCGCTTGGTCATCGGTGATTTGGATCACGTTCGAGTTCGACTACATCATCACCGTTCTTTGACGCTTCCGTGCGCGATCTACAAAGGTATGTAGATGCATCCGAATGACTCGTTGCTAGATGAACTCCTAGATGATCTTGGTGAAACGAGTAGGAAAATTTTTGTTTTCTGCCAACGTTCCCCAACAAGGCGCCGCCGAAATCCTGTCTCGGAACGGGGTAGAACATGGAGAACATACCCAATCTACACATCCTCGGGCTGTCCGTGGAAAACGCTGGACAATCCGAAAGAGCTGCGGTGATAAATATGCAATTGAATGCATATTTATCGATGCAAACCTTTCGGACGGGAGACGCCTAGGGTACGCTAGTTGACTTGAAAATGAAATCTAGTGACATGATTAAAAGAGCGTAGGAGGTGTAGGTGGATTCGTAGCTCACCTTCGGCTATAGAGGAAGTAGTCGAACAGAGGAGGGACGATCCTTGACCAACAACTCCGATGACGATCACTCCACCGACATGAAACTCTACAAAACCTGCAAATTCCAATGCGACAAAAATTTAGAACATCACAACTCATAAAGCATATTCATCATCAACTCACAAATTTAGGTGCATTCATTTATTCTTGAATCATGTAGGGTTATTTCATCACATATTCATCATCATCATCACAACTAACAATATTAAATAAATATTCATCATCATCATCATCACAACTAACAATATCAACAATATATTCATCATCATTGTCTATTCATCATCATCATCGATTCATCTCATCGAACAAAAAATTTATCTATCTCTATCTATATATCTAACAATCTATCTATCTATTGATCTATCTATCGATCTATCTATCTATATATCTAACAATCTATCTATCTAAAAACAGAAAAAAAAGGTGGAGGTCTCACCGGAGCGGCAGGGCCGAGGCGAGGCGGAGCCAGGCAGGGCCGGGGCGAGGAGGCGACCGATGGGGCGACGCGGTGGTGGAGCGCGGGGTGGGGGCGAGGTGGCGGCCGGCGGGGTAGGGCAGGTCGGGGCGAGGTGGCGACCGGCGGGGCAACGACGCGGAGGAGGGGGCGGAGCAGCGCGGGTGGGGGGTCGGACGGAGGGGGTGGAGATGGCGGCGGCGGAGAGGGCGTCCGACGGAGGGGGGTGGAGATGGCAATGACGCGGAGGAGGGGGCGGAGCAACGCGGAGGAGGGGGCGGAGAAGAGGGCGTCCGACGGAGGGGGGTGGAGATGGCGGCGGCGTGGCGCCAGTGGGTGGAGATGGCGGCGGCCGGTGGTGGGGCGAGCGGCTAGGGGGGCGTCGACGGTGCGGAGAGGGTGGCGGCGGCGGTTGGCTGTCGAGGAGAGGGAGTTGGATCGGGGTGCGAGGAGAGAAACGAGTGGAGGAGGAGGGCCGGGTCGAGGATAAGGTGGCCGTAGGCCGTCGGCATAGGAGTGGTCCCACCTGATAGCGAGAGGGCCATCGAGTGGATAAGGGTGGCTCTATGCCGACGGCCAGGCCGTCGGCATAGATAGGAGGCCTATGCCGACGGCTATGCCGTAGGCATAGATGGCAACTACTTTTTTTTTTAAATAGTCCCACCTCGCCGAGGGAAAAGCAATTAGACCTGTTTAAATAGTTCACTAATTCAATTATTACATTTTAGATTCTTAGTTTACCGTCTGTATGGGACCCGATACCCCGCACCTGGAGGGGGGAAACGGTCGCGTGGGGTCGCCGGCGGCGGCGCATCCGTGAGGTGGGGCACACCCCGGACACGCGTCCCGCCTCTTCGGACATGCCACCACACCACCCCGCATGTATGAGGGCCCGGTGCGACGCTCCGGTGGCATTGCTACCCCTAGTGCCCCCGTCCCGCCTAACCCTATAGCGTTTGACCACGGGATCTAGCCCTTTCACTTTGCACGGACGGGCTTTGACCAGTGGACCTCCCCACCCGGTTGTGTTAGGTCAGCCCATAGGAACACTTTGGAGCAACATCCGGGCCAGACCCACAGCAAGATCCCCTCCGTGTAGACCCCACGCGTCCGTTTCCCCCCTCCAGGTGCCGGCGGCAGCGCCGTCCGTGAGGGGGGGCACACCCCGGACACGCGCGCGTGCCGGGCGTTTGCAACCGCCACAACACTTCCAGACTCGTGAGAGGCCGCCTACGCAAGATTTGGCGGCATGCTAGCCCCCGGAGGCCGCCGGCCACAGCCGTAGACGCGCGAAGGGCAATCCGCGTAGAGGGAATTTTTCGGATACTTCTCCATCACCAAAAATTATGAAAAAATACCATCGTTCCTATAGCACATGTGCCCGCATCGTGCAAAAAAACTCATGATTTTATCGCGCTCTGAGTATTTAGTAATATTGACGCCGCATCGTTACCGCAGAACGTCTACTACCGTGTCATCGCCGTCCGTGAGGGGGGCCACGCCCCGGAGACGCGTCCCGCCTCTTCGGACATGCCACCACACCACCTCGCATGTATGAGGGCCCGGTGCCACGCTCCGGTGGCATTGCTACCCCCCAGTGCCCCCGTCCCGCCTAACCCTGTAGCGTTTGACCACGGGATCTAGCCCTTTGACTTTGCACGGACGGGCTTTGACCAGTGGACCTCCCCACCCGGTTGTGTTAGGTCAGCCCATAGGAACACTTTGGAGCAACATCCGGGCCAGACCCACAGCAAGATCCCCTCCGTGTAGACCCCACGCGTCCGTTTCCCCCCTCCAGGTGCCGGCGGCGGCGCCGTCCGTGAGGGGGGGCACACCCCAGACACGCGCGCGTGCCGGGCGTTTGCAACCGCCACAACACTTCCAGACTCGTGAGAGGCCGCCTACGCAAGATTTGGCGGCATGCTAGCCCCCGGAGGCCGCCGGCCACAGCCATAGACGCGCGAAGGGCAATCCGCGTAGAGGGAATTTTTCGGATACTTCTCCATCACCAAAAATTATGAAAAAATACCATCGTTCCTATAGCACATGTGCCCGCGTCGTGCAAAAAAACTCATGATTTTATCGCGCTCTGAGTATTTAGTAATATTGACGCCGCATCGTTACCACAGAACGTCTACTACCGTGTCATCGCCGTCCGTGAGGGGGGGCCACGCCCCGGAGACGCGTCCCGCCTCTTCGGACATGCCACCACACCACCCCGCATGTATGAGGGCCCGGTGCGACGCTTCGGTGGCATTGCTACCCCCCAGTGCCCCCGTCCCGCCTAACCCTGTAGCGTTTGACCACGGGATCTAGCCCTTTGACTTTGCACGGATGGGCTTTGACCAGTGGACCTCCCCACCCGGTTGTGTTAGGTCAGCCCATAGGAACACTTTGGAGCAACATCCGGGCCAGACCCACAGCAAGATCCCCTCCGTGTAGACCCCACGCGTCCGTTTCCCCCCTCCAGGTGCCGGCGGCGGCGCCGTCCGTGAGGGGGGGCACACCCCGGAGCCCCAAGACGGGCGTCTACGCATGCATGAACACTTTCACATATGCATCGGGACCCATGCAATGTTTCGGTGACATAGCTACACCCCGAACCCCCCCCCCCAACCAGAATTCCTTCCATGTCGACCGTTTCCCCCCTCCGTGACACGGCGATAGCGACGTTCGTAACGGGGGGCAATCGATATACCATCAGGTTTGTTTTTTTAGATAAGGCATAATTATCTTATGCAAAAGCAAAAACTAAAATAAAGTAAAAATAACAAAACAAAGTAAAAATAAAAAAATAAAGTAATGCCCACGAAGGCCGTCGGCATATATGTGCACACACGGAGGTTGTCCCATGGATCGGTGACGTGGCGTGGCACAACGATCGATGACGTGGCGAAGGGGCCTATGCCGACGGCTGTGCCGTAGGCATACCTCTGCCATAGATAAATATAAAAATTAAGTAAAGTAAATATATGCCGACGGCAAGGCCGTCGGCATACCTGCGCACACACGGATCGATGACGTGGCGTGGCACACGGATCGTTGACGTGGCAGAGGGGCCTATGCCGACGGCTATGCCGTAGGCATACCTCTGCCACAGATATGCCGACGGCCGCCGTTACCACCCGTCGGCGTAGGTTCAACGCCGTCAAATGGTCAGCGCTGACCGGGCAGGTGGGCCCGTGCTATGCCGACGGCCTGACCTATGCCGACGGGCCCCGTAGGCGTATCTCGGGCGGTCCCGACGGCCTCGTCTATGCCGACGGCCCCGTCGGCATAGATTGATTTATGCCAACGGCTTTCCTACGCCTACGGCCTATCCTTGGCCGTCGGGATATGCCCGGCGATGCCGACGGGGACGTCGGCATATATTTGGCCGTCAGCAACCCCAGTTTTTCTGGTAGTGATGGGGTCGCTGCTCATCGCTGGCAATGGGACTAGCGGTGCTGACGACATGATTCAGCGGGAAGGAGGTTAGGATGGATGGATGGATATGTAGGCGGAGGAAAGGATCCGGCCGGCGACAGCATAGCTGTGCTACTAGCGGACATGGTTAGGGTTAGAGAGACATATGTGTGAGAACGAGCAAGGGAGGCGTGTGAAAACGGTTCGGCCCTGTTGTCAAGGGCTCAGGTAGAATGGTTTTCCTGGGAGGTGGCAAAATCACACAAATACGTGGAACTTTAGATTCCTGTTAAACGCGGAGCTTGTTTTTCCTGGCTTCTCAAATTTGCACTGTGGTCCATCAAGCTTCATGAATTTAGCTTGGTGGAGCTAATGCGTTCTGCTCGGTTTTGACTCTGCAGTTTGTGAAGCTCAGAGTTGGATAGGTTCACAACATGCCCTTACTTCCCTTCCACAGGTGCACAACCGCAGTGGCGACCAGAGAACTACTCTTGCCGCGGCGCAGGTCGCCCTGTCGTGACGTTACTTTCCCTCGACATCATCGCTGCAGCCTCGCATTTCCAGTCCTAACCACCGGCTCCGCGGAGCGGGCGATGCCCCATGGCCGTGGCAGGCGGTGGGGTTACGCAGCTGGAGAGTCTGGTGACTCTTCTGTGCATACAAGCTGGACTTATCCAAGGCTTATGATAGGGTGGACTGAATCTTCTTAGAGCGGATGATGAAAAAGATGGGTTTCGCTCGCCGGTGGGTGGACTGGATTATGGCTTGCATCATCTCGGTGAGATACTCAGTAAAATTCAATGGAACCCTCTTGGTGTCATTTGCACTGTCGCCCGGGCTACGGCAAGGTGATCCACTGTCCCCGTTTCTGTTCCTTTTTATGGCTGATGGTCTATCCGCTCTGTTAAAATATGGGGAGAAAAAAGATGACACTTTACTTTACTGTTTTTTAAAGCGGAAGAGGACCTAGGCCTCCCTACGCCTGAAGGTCGCATGTCGCGAGGTAAATTCCAGAGCTTGCAATCCCGGCTGCTGAAACGGATTATTGCGTGGGGTGACACCCTCTCTCTTGCTGGGAAGGAGACTATGATTAAGGCAGTAGCTCAGGCCATCCCTACTTATATTATGGATGTTTTCAAGTTACCTATGTCAGTATGTGATGATTTGAACAGAATGGTCAGAAACTTTTGGTGGGGGGCTTCGGAAGGCAAGCGAAAAACACATTGGCTGTCATGGCCGAAGATTCAAGCACAGAAAAGCAAGGGTGGTTTGGGATTCAGAGATTTCCGCCTTTTCAACCAGGCTCTCCTAGTGAGACAGGCATGGCGTCTTCTAACTAATCCCAACAGCTTGTGTGCGCAGGTTCTCAAGGCGCGGTACTATCATGATGGGCGCCTCGAAGATACAGTCTTTGCGGGCAACGCCTCTCCGACGTGGCAGGCAATTCAGTACGGCCTCGAGCTCTTGAAAAAGGGCATCATATGGCGCGTCGGCGATGGGCGGGACATTCGCATATGGCGTGATCGGTGGCTGCCGAGGGAGCCGTCGCGCCAACCTATTACTCCGCAGGGTACGTGTCGCCTGAGGAGGGTGGCGGAGCTCCTGGACGGAGATGGGTCCTGGCGAGTGGACCTTCTCCGCCGGTACTTCCTACCATTCATACGTCGCCTCGCGTCACCAACGACATTATTGCATGGGCTCCGGAGAGGAACGGTGTCTTCACCGTTCGATCCGCCTATCGCCTAGCCATGGACGAGCGCGAGCGTCCATCGGCATCCGCCACTAGCAGGGCACCAGATGGTCGTCGCGCCATCTGGAAGATCATATGGGGGTGCCCTGCTCCCCCAAAGGTACGCGTGTTCGCTTGGAGAGTCGCCACCAATTCACTTGCTACTTGGGCTAATAAAGCCTCGCGACACCTTGAGCTTACTGACATCTGCCCCCTTTGTGGTGTGGAATGCGAGGACGGATTCCATGCGCTGTGCAGGTGCCCCTGGCAAGAGAGCTATGGCGTGCTATGGCCTTGGACTGGAATATTCCCAAGGTGGAGTCCATCCGCAACACAGGTCCAGAGTGGATATTTTCATTGTTGGACCCATTGGATGACTCGGCGAGACTGGTGGTGCTTATGACGATGTGGAGAATCTGGTATGTCCGCAATGAGATCACACACGACAAGGCGCCACCCACAGTTGAGGCCTCTCGGCGTTTTTTGCAGGGGTATATTAATTCACTTCTGTGCATTCAACAACACCCCAATGGTGACCTGGAGAAAGGAAAGATGGTGGTCTTGGCCTCACAACCGCACGCCATAGCGAGCATGGTACCCAAGGTGCGCTCGCGTTGGGTACCCCCCGAGCCAGGCTGGGCAAAGCTGAACACGGACGGAAGTTACATCACGGCTGCAGGTGCAGCGGGTGGAGGAATGATCCTGCGTGATGATAGAGGCGAGATCATCTATAGTGCATGTAGGGAACTCTGCACATGTGATAATGCTTTGGAGGCGGAGTTAGCGTCGTGCAGAGAAGGGTTGGCGTTGGCGGTGCATCTGACCACCCTATCTATTTTGGTTGAGATGGATAGTGCAGAGGCGGTGTCCATGATCACGGGACGCGAGGCGGATAGATCGTTGCATCGTGCACTCATAGAGGAGATCCACGGGTTGGCCGATCTTAAGGCTAGAAAGATTTGTTTTATACATTTTAGTCGTTCTCAGAACATTGTTAGCCATGAGCTGGCCACTTATGGCTGTAGCACGCCGCGCACCATAGTTTGGCTCGCTGTCGGGATGGATTTTATTGTAAAACTGGCTCTGGCTGAGAGGCCTCCTTGAGTAATCAAATTATTATTTTCCCCGCAAAAAAAAAAGAGATCAGCCGACGGCGGCGGCCTAGCGATGGCAGAGTTGGGCTCTCGGACTTTCCCTCGATGGCGGAGCGGGCGGGCATTCGAGCAGGCCGAGCGGGTGAGCTCATGTGCGCGCCTGGCCCATGGTCTAGGTAGCACTGGCACAGGCTCAGAGTGGCCCATGGACCATGGTGCTGCAGAGAAGCACAGTCAGTCAACGGTTGTCCACTACCGCACATGACATCGTTGGTTCGGCCGAGCCGAGACTTTTCCTAGGTATCTTACCGAATTCGTTACTCAGCCAGTCAAAGTCTTTGTTTCTTTAGAGAACAGTCCAAGTCTTTTGAGCCTCCCGGGATCTGTGGACCCGCTAGCATTTTCCATATAGGCTACCACCATTCATTCTCCGGTTAGTGTTCTATAATCTCCCCACAGCCTTACACCTACAGATCCCAAATCTTACGCCGCCATGCACGGCTGGTTCATCATCTTGGTCTGGGCCTGGTGTCTACCGCTGATGCTTGCGGTCACGGCGGCTCAGGAGCAGCAAAGCGTAGGCTGCTCGGCCATGTGCGGCAACGTCATTGTCTCCGACCCGTTTTGGCTCACTGACTGGGAGACGGGAAGATCATGTGGTTCGCCTGGATCCCCGGACTTCGAGCTGGCATGCTTGAATAGCAGTCATCCAGTTCTACGGAGCTTTGTGCCCTTCATCCCCGGCTTTTCAATCTCCAACATCTCGTACAAGGAACGAAGCTTACACGCCGTTGATCTGGGCAAGCTGGAACTATTGCGCGGCGCCTCCAACACATGCTTTCATATCTACAACACCACCGTCAAACTGGCCCGTCAGTTTAGGATCGACCCCATCAACTTGAACCTCATCTTCTATAACTGCACGGAGAAAGCCGCGGCGGCGGCGGCGACAACACGTCGAGACAGACGGCTGGTGCAGACGGCGATGATGAGGTGCGTGAACGCGAGCAACGCATTCGTTCGCGCTGGAGTGCCTTACGACCCCACCGGGGACTATGCCGGCTATGCCTTGGATGGATGCGAAGCTATGGTCCTGCCGCTGCGGGGCTCCTCGCCGGGCGAGACGTTCACGAACGCGACCGACTACGAGCAGCTCATCAAAGATGGCTTCCGCTTGACGTGGGATCCGCCGCAACCTCACCCTACGCCTTTACCTGCAGGTAAGTTCACCCGCCGAATCATCTCTTAATCTAAGTTGCAATCATGTCACTCACTCGTTACTGGTAATAGCTGAACTAACTGGTGCTCATAATTTCCATTAGTACTAACAAGTTCTCTTTTTTTTGAGAGAGAGAAAGCCAAATTTTATTGCTTACGGGTGCTTGGGTAAATCACCCAAAACACAACCAGCCACCTCAATTGCTCCAAGCTATTACTGTAATACTATTACACAACCAGCCACCTCAAAAGCTGAATCTGTTTCAAACACCACCCGCAACATTCCCAAATCAGATGTAATAGAAACAGCTTCCTTCCTCAATTGCTTCAAGTTCAGCTCCGAAAGCATCCTTAATGGATTCCTTGTGTCCAGCCGCAACATAAAACACTGAGCCATGGCAACCACACCTCAGCCCGCACGGGTAATGCCTGGAGTAAAGGCCCCCATCAACATTGATTTTTACCATATCATCAGGAGGCACCGTCCACTGAATATTCCTTTTGTTTTCCTTATTCCTGAATATTTCAGCATATTCAAGTGTATAAGTTTTTGTACGCCATACCAGCTCAGCCGTCGAGACAGGGAGTTTACCTTCCCGAATTTTATTCCGGTTATGCCACCACTGCCACCACAGTGTGAGTATTTCAATTCTCTGCTGATCTGTAATAGTTCAGAGGACATTTAGAACTACATGTGCTGAACCAACTTCCTCTAGTCTCGTACGTACACCCTCAAGGTGGAGCATTCTCCACACTTCCTTGATAGCTTTACACTTGACAAAAAGATGAGCACCATCTTCATCAACTCTGCCACAGAAAAAGCACTTGGTGCTGTCCAGGTTGACGCATCGTCGCTCAAGAT
This sequence comes from Triticum urartu, assembly GCF_003073215.2. NCBI lineage: Eukaryota > Viridiplantae > Streptophyta > Magnoliopsida > Poales > Poaceae > Triticum > Triticum urartu. The sequence continues at coordinate 30,378,393 of NC_053024.1, forward strand.
TATTACAGAGGGCCAAAGAGTTGTGCTGCAATCTCCAAACGAACAGTTTGATATTCTTTCGGCAGGCCATAGACCATATTCTTTTCCATGATTGATCATTGCAAGCCTTCAGGTTGCCGGCCACAACTGTACTACTTCAGGCACTAGCTCCTTTCTTCTCCTTCTCCAACTGAATATGAAGCTTGTACGCACAATTCACTTAATGCTCGCCTTTTCTATCAAGTTATCATGTCATGAAACTTGAAATGCGGATTCTTAGAACTAAAAGGCCGACAGAGAAATATAGGAAGGAACTTACCATAGCGCTGCTGTCTGCGGAGCACAGACACTCAGATCTTCAGTCCATGGTCAGCAGGCAGCAGCCACATCACCTGTCGCCTCTCCTTAGTCAAGCCTGTCCCTTGGGTTCTGCTGAACTGGTTTATTTTCCTCTGAAAAATCGTTGCTGAACCTGTCAGATTCATTTGGACTTCGTCTCCCACGGTCTCACCCCCATATATATACTTTGCCTTTGCGTACACATCCTCCACACAATTCACCACCGGATCTCCTACCGTTCCAGATGTCCCCAACCAGCTTGTTTCCAGATCAATATCGCCCAGGATGTCCGCAAGCGCCACTGCTCCGGCAGCGTGTCTTTGTCCATCATCTGTGGGCGTTATTCACATATATAATACTGACAGTGAGTTTGATCTGTAAAAAAAGATGCACCGGTTACTAAGTAGTCTTCGATTTTCGCACACTAAGTTGAGGGGATTTACAAGACAAACGAATACAACATGCGCTTACCTAGTAGCTGTGAATGGGTTCCTCTTATCTCCTACTAGCATAGCTGGTGTTCTGTTCTGTTTACTCTGTTTTTTGTTAGGGGCATATCAGATATGATCGTTTTTTTACGGTGTTTTGTAGCATAATTTATGCTTTTATTTGTAAGTTGCAGCGTTGATTATGGGGTCTGGAAAAGGTTTGGATTGAGGTTGTAATACCAGAACCTTTTGGGTCGATCACAAAACTGTCTTACCAGTTTCATTGAATAAATGAAATTGGAGGTGGGAGCTCCTTAGTTCACCAAAGATACTAAAATGCCTGACTAGTGTAAACCCAACAGAACGCGTTCTGGTGAGATAACGACTTCTGGTGGCGACGATGGGTTCCTGGCTGCGGCACGACCATCTACGCATACTTCGGCGTGAGATACGACCGGGACATGCCCCAAGCGATCCCGGCCAGGAACTGCACATACACGTACCTGTCGGTCCTCGGGTGGGAGGCAGCAGTCTCAACGGTGGCCAACTACGACTGCCCTGCCTGCGTTGCGAGGGGGGGGGGGTTATGTGCCGGTAAGCCTCCAAATTAGTTTACATAATTCTAATACTCAAAATTACACCACGAAGCTACTAGCTGATGAAAACTTGAAATACATAGCCAGTTTCCAGAAAATCGGGATAAACTGTAGTGAGAAATGGGATTCAAGCTTTAGTCCACGGCAGATGTCTAATCAAAGATTTTGATGTCACCGGAAAATTGACAATTCGACGACAGTGATACTTTGACCAGCTCCGCAATTGGTTTCCTTGACCTTCTCGTCTGTCATTGGTTTGGAAAAGGGGTCTTCTTCTCTGGTTTTCACACTTGTAAGTACATGCTACCACGGTGCAAGAAGATGGATCCGTTTCATGTCCTGCAGCTGCCATGCTTCGGCTCGGTGCCCACTGCCCTCCTCTCTAGCACCACCGATGATTCTTTCGTGGTCGTTGTCGTCGACGTCCTGCGAGCCAGCGTTATGCGGTGGCCTCCTGGTCACTGAGCAGTAGGTAAGGAGGCGTTCAAACATAAACCCGGACCGATGACCTTCCTCCGGTTACTGGCAACCGGGCCCTGGGGACCCACCCGCCGGTGAGTGCCGTGGTGATGTCCACTTCAGTCAAACTCCGTGACGACGAACAGTCAACACGTCCGGCAACCATGCATCAATGTCCCGTTCCCGTGTGTACTGCTAGCTTCTTCTCACAAATCTCCTCAATTCTCATCATCATCGGCTGCCGCTCTTCAATGTACGCCTTCCTCTTTCAGCCTTCGGGAGCATCGATCCCTTAGCCGTTAATTAGCCTCTTCAATCTTCCATTCCGTTGTAACAAGATCCACCGATGCATCCGTTTCGTGCCCCGGCACCCGCCGCCGCCGCCGCCGTGCTCTGCTCGGCCACGCTGCTACTATCTATCGTAGCCACCCACGCCATCAACACCACGACGACACCGTCGCTGTGGTCTTCCTGCGAGCCGGTGATGTGCGGGGGCCTGCGCATCACATACCCGTTCTGGCTCGGCGCCACACACCCGCCAGAGTGCGGCTACCGGGCCTTCCGCGTCGCGTGCGACGGCGCCGGCATGGCCTTCCTCGAGAACTCATTCTGGAAGTACCAGATCCTGGACATCTCCTACGATGACAGCTCATTCCGGGTCACCAATCTCGAGCTCTCCGACGGGACCTGCAACGTCGAGATCCAAGTGAACGCCTCCTCGGATCTCGGCCTCGCGCCCTTCAGCATCAGCCACGCCAACCAGGAGCTCTTCTTCCTCTACAACTGCACCGACCTGCACGCAGGGCGGGGGCCACCTACGTGGGCGCCTTTGAACTGCGCCAACAGGTCGCACAACAACTCCTTCGCGTTGCTTGCTGGGGGTTACAAGCCGGACGACAAATGGGCGGTGCCAGGGAACTGCACGGTGTCAATGATGCCGGTTCTCGGCTACCCGGGGGCGACTGGGGCAGACTACGGGCAGCTGATGAAGGGTGGGTTTCGTCTCGGGTACACAGCCGGCAACTGCACATCGTGCAGGGAGACCGGTGGGCTTTGCCGGATCAACACCACCTACGATATCTTCGAGTGCCGCTGCTCTGACGGCGTGTCTGACTTCATCATCTGTCCTAGTTCAGGTAACTCTAGCGGCAGTTCAATCCCAGGTTTAAAGAATTTTGAATTTTTTTTGTCGTGTAAAGAATTTTAATTTAGTACTGCATGTATATTCATACATTTTATATGATTCAACTAGTTAAGTCCGTGAGGTTTTGTTGGCTAGTTACTCGCCCTCAAGAACAAAGACTAGAACTATGATATTCGTAAACTTCTGTAAGATTATCTGTCTGGAATTTAAATATAACATTCCATCAAAATTAGATATAATTTGTCTAAAATTTTCGAAATAATTACATAATTTATGAAATTTCAGTCATTTCGGCGAGGAGCGAAATGTTTCTCTATTTAAAATTTTAAATCTACTCCCTCCGTTCCTAAATAAAAGTCTTTGGGGGAGTGTAAACTAAACTCCCACGGGACGAGGTAATATCAATTAACTTTCACTTTTTTCTTTGTCAAAATATTGGTAAGGTTGACGAAATATCAACCTTCCCCACATTTGTTTTTTTTTTCATCTCCTTTCCTATGTGATTATCTAGTTGGCAGTTTACATTTCTCACCAAAATATCTCTTCTTCTTCCTTCTTCCTGTCCACCAATCGTCTGGTGGTAGGGGTACCCAGCTTACATGATTCAACACGGCATGCGGATCCGTCTTCGATGCTTGTTACCTGTCCACTATGGAATTCAGTTTAGTTCAGTGTTCAACCACAGTAGGGATGCTTATCATTTTTCTCCCCTCCAAAATCCTTTGTATCTGGTCAGGGTTTAGGGCTTACATGGGCAACATGTGTGCAGGGACATCCATATGGTGTATTCTTTGTGGCTCTGCGGCAGGTACCTGCCCGAGTGTGGCTACCATACCTTCCAATTCACCCGCGACAGCACCGACAAGGCATCGCTCTGAATGAGATCCTCATCATCTACTACCCAGAAAACTCCATCTATGTCACCAACCTCTAGCTCTCCAACAGCGTGTGTGATATCGAACTCCATGTGGACACCTCTTCTGATATTGGCCTCTACATCAGCGCTGCCAACCAGGAGCTCTTCTTCCTCTACAGCTGCCCCCGCATGCGCGGCCACCTCCGCTTACATAGGAACCCATGAACTATGCCAGTGGATCCAACACCGGTCGCTCAATAACTCATTTGTGTGGCTTGCTCCGGCGTACAAGCCATGTGACATTTGAAGGCCGGTTCAGGGAGCTGTACCTTTCTGATGATGCCAGTGTTGGGGTACGAGGGGGTGGTTGATGGAGTTAGGTTTCTTCTTGAGTGCATGTCCGGCGGCTGCAAAGTGGACATGGAGAATTTGCAAGATCAATATCGCCTATGATATCTTCAAGTGCCACTGCTCCAGCCAGCATGTCTTTGTCCATCATCTGCGGGCGGAGTTCACATATATAATAGTGACAGTGAGTTTGATCGTAAAAAAAGATACACCGCTTTAGTTCTGTACATTAAGTAGTCTTCGATTTTGGCGCACTAAGTTGAGGGGAATTACAAGAAAAATGAACACAACATGCACATACCTACTAGCTGTAAATGGTTTCCTTTTATCTCCCAGTATGGCTGCTGTTCTGTCCAGTTTACTCTGTTTTTCAGTTAGGGGGGTATGGTCGTTGTTTTACGGTGTTTTGTAGCAGCATTTTAAGCTCTTATGTGTAAGTTGCAGCGTTGATTATGGCGCATGGAAAAGGTTTGGGTTGAGATTGTAATATCTGATTGTAAGATCCATACATGATGCTATTCATTTTCTTTTGAAAAACAACCAATGCAGTACTGTTGGATAACATTGCTTTTACTCATAAATGTTATATGTTATATTCCAGGTAGCAAGGGGACTAGCAAGAAGATTATGCTAATAGGTATGCTCACACTTTTGCCATTTTCTCATGTGTAATGAATGAAATATTAGTAGTTCAATAGCTGTGATTTGTATGTTGAAATACTACCTTAAAAATCTATCATCCATGTAATCATTGAAAACTGATTCTGGAATTAAAACTTGAAAACAAGCAACTCTCACTTGAGAAATTTAAACTATTGACGTTCTTAGAATAGAAATCAAATGGATGTTTTACAAGTCCTGGTTTAAAGAAGGAAGTAACATCAATCTGCTTCAATCTCAGCTGTGACATCAGCCGCTGGAGCCTTGCTCTTTACATGTATTTATGTCCTGATATGGCGCAAAAAAGGGAAAAGACTAAGGTTTCTCCTTTGCAATAAGACTAGCAGCAACACCGAAAAGAATTATGAGGCCATGATAGTATCGTACGGATCCCTAGCTCCAAAAAGATACATGTATTCAGAGGTACTGAAGATAACATCTTCTCGCAACGATCAGCTTGGAAAAGGAGGTTATGGTGTTGTTTTCAAAGGAAGACTGCATGATGGTCGTCTGGTAGCAGTAAAATTCTTGCATGACTGCAAAGGAAATGGGGACGAGTTTGTTAATGAAGTTATGAGCATTGGCAGGACTTCTCATGTTAATGTTGTTAGCTTATATGGGTTTTGTTTGGAGGGATCAAAGCGAGCTCTTATATATGAGTACATGCCCAATGGTTCCTTGGATAGGTACATTTATTCAGAGCACCCCAAAGAAAATTTAGGATGGGAGAGGCTTTATGTGATAGCAATCGGGATTGCTCGTGGCCTCGAATACTTGCACCATTGCTGTAATACATGTATCATCCATTTCGATATCAAGCCCCAAAATATCCTTCTAGACAAGGATTTCAGCCCAAAGATTGCTGATTTTGGTCTAGCTAAATTGTGTCATACAAAGGAGAGCAAGATTTGAAATGTACCATCCAATGCACCATTGCTGTAATACATGTAGATTGAAATGTACCATCCAATGCAATGCCATCTAAACATACTTATAGATCACAGTTTATGTGATCGCTCATATTGACTACTAAATCTGCACAATGCCTATAACTACTTTTTTTGTCGAACCTGTATTTGATCGACATTGCTACTCTATCAAAAGGAAGTCAGATAGGTAGCACATGTTCTATTTTTCTTCACTATCTTGCAATGTTTTTTTTGGTATACTTCATCAGCAGAATATTAAATATTCATATGTGATGCTTGTCTCTTCCTTATGGAAAAGCAACTAATGTAATACTAATGCTAATAGGTACGCTATTTTTTTTGCTATCTTTTCATCTGTAGTACTAATTTTGCAACCATGTACTTTTGCAGAAAGAGAAATTTAAACTACTAATGGTCTGAAAATCATAATGAATGTAGTATAACTTCTGGTTTACAAAAGAAAATAACATCTGCTTCCATCTCAGGTACTACATCAGCAGCTGCAACCTTTCTCTTTGCATGTCTTTATGTGCTCATATGGAATGGAAAAGGGAAAAGACTATGGTTTCTCCTTTGCAAGAAGTCTAGCAGCAACACTGAGAAGAATTACGAGGCCATGATAGTATCATATGGATCCCTGGCTCCAAAAAGATACACGTACTCAGAGGTAATGAAGATAACTTCTTCTCGTAACGATCAGCTTGGTAAAGGTGGTTATGGTGTGGTTTTCAAAGGAAGACTACACGATGGTCGTCTGGTTGCTGTGAAATTCTTGCATGATTGCAAAGGAAATGGAGACGAGTTTCTGAATGAGGTTATGAGCATTGGCAGGACCTCTCATGTTAATGTTGTTAGCTTATTTGGATTTTGTTTGGAGGGATCAAAACGAGCTCTTATATATGAGTACATGCCCAATGGTTCCTTGGATAAGTACATTTACTCAGAGAACCCCAAAGAAATTTTAGGATGGGAGAGGCTCTATGCAATAGCAATTGGGATTGCTCGTGGCCTCGAATACTTGCACCATAGCTGTAATACACGTATCATCCATTTCGATATCAAGCCCCAAAATATCCTTCTAGACAAGGATTTCAGCCCAAAGATTGCTGATTTTGGTCTAGCTAAATTGTGTCATACAAAGGAGAGCAAGCTTTCAATGACTGGAGCTAGAGGAACAATTGGATTCATCGCCCCAGAAGTTCACTCTCGAACCTTCGGGGTGGTTTCAACAAAGTCGGATGTTTATAGTTATGGAATGATGCTTTTGGAGATGGTTGGAGGAAGGAGAAATGTAAAATCAACTGTTGCAAAATCCAGCGAAAATTATTTTCCAGACTGGATTTATGATCACTTTGCGCAAGATGATGGATTACAAGCATGTGAAGTCACAGGAGAAATTGAGGAAATCGCAAGAAAGATGACATTAATTGGCCTGTGGTGCGTACAGATATTACCTGCATATCGCCCTACCATAACCAAAGTTCTAGAAATGTTCGAGAGAAGCTCAGATGACATGGACATGCCACCGAAGCAAAACTTCTCAGGATTGCTGTAAGATATTCTCCCATACTTTTTATTACTTTGTTTTCTTTGCAATAATGATTATGCAAATAACTTGACCTGCGCGCTTATCTCTCATTCCAGTGAAAGTTCAGCTCACAATATGGATGTACAGAGTTCAAGTTCTACCAGATCCGAGGAGATCAGCCTTGTGAATTCAAAAATTGTACAACAATCGCCAACTCTTTGAGAAGATAGGCCATGTGAATGAAAGAACCTACATTCATTTCCAGCACTGTGAGAAGGTGGCCTATACTAGAGTACATTCAGAAATTGAACAGGCGCAGCAAAATTCGCCATTGTAGTAGAACATATTCCATGTATGCATGTCCTAGAGTCCTAATTGTGATGAGTGTTGTGTTCCAAATGCTAAAAGGCATCGGAGGCAGACAGCTACCAATGACTTCTTGACTGTAAATTCCCCCAAAACTGAATACACACGATTTGGCTCTACCTGGAGCCCCTAAAATTTCAGAATTGGGATGCATATATCAGTCTAAACATTGTAATATTATATCCCAATTCATAGCAAGCAGATTAAATCGTGGAAGCGGAAGGCGCATACTTACTTGGTCATCTCCGTAGATTGTATCCACTCAATCAAGCAGAGCCGTGCTTTTCCCTGACGCGCGCGCAACCTCGCCGGCGACCACCGCCCAACTCCACGCGCATACTACTCTCCCTCCGCTGGCGAGCCGAGGGATTGCGCCGCTTCTCAAACAACATCGCTTCCGCGGCCCAATGCCCGAGCTTGTCCGCATCGGTTGGTCGGAGATCCACGCGCTAGAAGACGCCGCGGCGAGAGGCCAGGCACTTCTCTGCGCGGGTCACGACGGCAGCCGCACGCTGCAGCGTGCGCCGGCAAGGGAGCGACCGCGGCGGGGAATTGGGGGCACACACCGGCCAGCCAGCGGCGCCGATCCGTTAGAGGTTTTGGGCTATAGGCCTTCTCGAAGAACCAACATTGATGGCAGGCTGCGTACGACCCAGGAAGCAACCAGGCCCAGTTTGTTCTCGAAGCCCAATTCTGCCCTTACCTTCTCTTTTCCTCGTTTTTTTAGAAGATCGCTTTTTGATTACGTTTCCATTCAAAAAGAATGGCTCCTCCAAGGCTCTGGTCCGGGGATGCACACATTACTTGATGCAAGGTAACTGGACAAAGGGTCATCAACAAATAAACTACGTGAGATGAACAAAAATGGTACAACCATAACAAAGGTATGAATAAGAGATAAACACACCATTGGTCATTGAACTCTCATGCGATAAGCACATTGGTCATTCTTCTCTCAAAATGTGATGAACCGGTCACAACGCTCAATTTTATGAGCAAACTGGTCATTCTGCTGTTTCCGGCCGTAACGGGCGCTGAGGTGGCATGCTGACTCGGCATTGGACCCATGCCCACAGCACATGCACATACCAGAGGTCGGGATTTTATGCAAGAAGGGCCCTGGGAAGATGTGGAGCATAGTTTGGACACTGGGAGGATTTTTTGCTCCTTGTTCTTGACAGGAACTCGACGCGAAGCTATCGAGCCATGGGCTCTCGTCGGGATCTAGGAACACTGCCGCCGACCGCCGCCGCACCATGGCCGTCACCGAGGCCGCTTGCGCTGAGATGCAGCACGCCATGCCATGCCCCGACGCCACTACCGTAACACACGATCTGCAGCACTACTACCATCGCCATCATGCGCCGCCTGCGCCTTTGCTACCACCGCCGACGAGCGCGACGGCGAACCCATTGCGTCTTTCGCTCAGTGACCGGTCCTGGTGTGGCGTGGTGTTCCCTCAATTGGGGTGGAGGTTCCTTCATCCGCTAGCCCGCTGTACCACGCGAAAATATCTTGTGGAGCTGAGGCTCATGGACACCCCCTTATCTAGCCATCTAATTCTGCATCGTGATTCTTGCAAGTACTTTTCTCTTTTTTGTTTCTCTCATATAATTTAACATATGAACTTCAAACTTTTCAGCACAACAAAACATTCTTACTAGAATATGATTTTTTTCGTGCATCATAAATACTAAAAAAAAGATTTTTTTTAATTAAACAAATCTCATTTTCTATATTTTCTTGGACAAAAAAATTTGAAAGTTTTATCCCACATTGTTCTAAGAATGTTTTGTTGTCCTGGAAAGTCTCAAGTTCATTTGTTGTTTTATTTTGAAGAAACAAAAAAAGAAAGTTTTCATGTAGTAAGTTAGTTGTGTAGCATGGATCTCAAAGCAACATTAGATGGTTAGGATAGGAGGTGTCCAGGAGCCCGTGCTCTAAAAATCCTCGTCCAGAAACGAAAATATCCGCTGCATTTCTTACTGTTCGTGAGGACGTACTACGCTCAGATGCAGCCGTGGGACGCGATGTAGCTTTGGCCAGCTCACCTCGCCCGGAGCACCGCCTCGTGTTGCTTGCGTCGGACCACCGGCCGGCTCCCGGCCGATGACGTCCGACCTCGACGCCAGGTAAGATACATGATAATTCCTCTCACCAGAAGGTCAATCACATCCTCTCACATCTCTCCCCTTCTTGATTGTGGCCGAGCCGGTCCCCTTCTCCATCTCCAGCATGGTAGCACTCGCGTCGTTACCAATACCGTGGTCGACCAGCGCATGAGCGTCTCCCCCATGACATCTCATCGAATAACCAAAACATCGCCGCCTAGGCAGCTACACCCACGCTCGCGGAGTCCACGGTGCTCGTGGTCGGCATCCAGTGTGCACCGTCGCCCGCGTCCTTTGTCGCACGCGAGGATAACAACCACTTTGTGTGCCCCGCCATCTTGTCCAAGGCTTCATCAAGAATCCCTATAAGTTTCTGCCGTAGGAATCGAACCCGGAGTCCATGTAGCACCTGCGCCAAACTCTTCTTCTCCCCCTCCGGCGAAAGATTGCCGCGTATCAATCTACCCCTGGAGACCCCAGCTTCTTATTCTCAGCTTGGTAGCCCCCATGAGAATCGTCTGTAGATTATGGTGACATTCCATCCAAGGCTGCTCCGGCCGCCGCCTCTGGCAGCCGTGGCCTCGCCTCCGACATCTCCGTCCGCTCACGCATGATCTAGGTGAGCCTTCAGTGATGGTGCACCTCTTCTCGCTCTCTTCTGTCCTCTCTAGCCCCTAGTGCCGCTGCAGCCACCGCTGGAGCTCACTGCCTGGGGCCAACCCGCACACACCCACCACCCCAAGCCGGTGCGACCTCACTCCCGCATAGCCCCTGTGCCAATCTCACCTCCCGTAGCTCCTTTCTGCGCCTACATTTGTGTCGCCGCCGTTTCGCGCCCGTAATCGGCGTTTAAGTTGCTCGTGCATGGTCCATAAGAGGCTGACAGGTGGTCCCAATTTAGTATGAAATTGGTGCATCCATGACATGTTCTCAGTTAATATTTCTAGGGTCTTTCTTGCAAAGAATCCCACCCTCTGATATGTGCACGTGCCGCAGTTGTGGGCCCGACGCCAAGTCAGCACGCCACCTCAGCGTCTGTTACGGCTGGAAACGGTAGAGTGACCAGTTTGCTCATAAAATTGAGTGTTGTGACCGGTTCATCACATTTTGAGAGAAGAGTAACCAATGTGCTCATCTCGTAAGGGTTCAATGACCAATGATGCGTTTATCTCTATGAATAAACACCTATGACTACCTCGCCTTCTATCACCCACCTTCAATGAGATAACACACATATGTGTTTTATTGTTGTGTCCAGCCTAAGACGACCGAGACATCGATTTTCGTCCTCGATGGAAGGGGCCACCAATGAAAGTTGAAACAACGGCACAATGCACATTTACTGTCTAGCCATAAAAAACCAGATCACATATTTTTCACCCCTGCCATGAACGGGCCTCAAACGCCCGGGCTGACCGGCACCCCTCATATCCAACCCAAATATGGGGCGGATATGGGATTCCGCTATGTCGGACTGACGCTGGGTCCCACGTGAAAATAGTCCAAAACCCGGCGGTCCGGAGCTCGTCTCCTCTATCGGACCGATTTCGCCGCGTGGCGCCGCTCCGGGGGGGGGGGGGGGGGCGGGGGGGGGGGGGGGGGGGGGGGGCTGCGTAGTGCCTAGCCTGACAATTTAAGCCGGCCGCCGGCACCGAAACCCTACCCCTCCACATTTTCCTCGATCCATCCGCCACAGCGCCATTTTCCACTCCCCGTCCGCCACCACTAGAAGCCATGCCCCCACGCCGATGGGTGAGGAGCTACACATTTGTAACACCGGAGCGTCGGCTGCAGCTCCTCGCAGATCATCGCAGGGCTACCTCCGGATGCAGTGGATCCGGAGAAGAAGTTGGAAGAGAAGGAGAAGGGGAAGGATGTGGGGGAAGCCGGGGACGTGAATCTGCAGGCGGAGGAGCAGGCCATCCTTAGTTCCCTCCGCCCGGGGTCGGGTGCGGAGGCCAGACGCCGTCGTCGGCAGGGAGGCGGAGCACGCCGTAGAGGAGGAGAGGATGCTCGCCTACATGGACTAGGTCAAGGAGGAGGAGCCCTCCTACGCGCCCGTTCACCCGGCGCCGACGTCGTGGACATCTCCGACGACGAAGATTAGCTAGGGTATTACATAGCATGTAGTACGCATGATTTCTTTTGCATGCTTTGTATGAATTTAGTGATTGAAATATGAGAGACTCGGATGCAGAGTAGCCAATTTTAGACGTGACTGGTCACTGTCCGCGGACGTGACCCTGCCTGGTCGCGTCCGCGAACGTTTGAGGGATCGGATTTGCCAAGTCCGGCCGTAGATGCTCTAAATTTCAGAATCCGGATGCTTAAATTGTATCCATTGGAACATTGTTAAGATACATGTCAATTTGTAGCAAACAAATTTATGGTAGAATCAGAAGATGCATACGTACTTGGTCCTCTGCAGTAGGTGGTATCCACGCAAGCAAACAGAGCCGAGCTTTTTCTTCATGCGCGCACAACCTTGCCGGTAACCACGGCGCATTACTCAGCTCCGCCGGCGAGCCGAGAGTAAGACGGTGAATCGCCGACTGAGCCGAGAAGAGGGCGTTGTGCGCCGCTCCGTATCCCGTAGCACCGTAGGCAATATCATGTCTGCGGCCCCTCAATCGCCAACCTTACCACCGCCGTGGGGAATCGGCCAGCGGTGGCGTAACTCCCATCCACGCACACCAAAGGCGGGATATTTGGGCTATCCTTGCCAAAGCCCGAGTTTATTTAGACAGCCCAATCGTGCGTCCAACAACAACGTGCTATAGGGGCAGCCGGCTAGGTCGATGGCCCACTGGCACTGTGTCGAACGATCACCTTAACGATGTTTACTATAGTGCGCTCTCCGGCGGGAAATATGCTAGCATTGTGAGAGAAATCATTGTCACTTCTGTGAAGTTCGTGTCCTGTAGTGTGGACGTTGTAGCAATGTTCCGGATCCTCGACATCTTCTACAGCAACGGCTCCCTGCTCGTCTCCGATGTCCACAAGCTCAGCGACTTCGATCTCTCTATCCATGGAACTCATTGCCATGTCTCGACGGCCAACACCGCCACCAAAGTCCGGTACCCATTCACGATAAGCCCTCTGAACCAGAACCTCGTCTTCTACAACTGCACCAAGGTGCCGACTGGCCAAGCGGGGCTGGTGGAGACGGTGTGCCGCAACAACACTTTTTTCCAGGCGGGAGGACTGTACAATGAGACGGGCAGGATCGGCAGCGGGTATGCTTTGCTGGGCTGCAACGCCTCGGCCGTGCCGGTGCTGGGAGCAACCGGCGAGGTGAACGCCAAAGACTATGAGGAGCTCATCAGCGATGGCTTCCTCCTGACATGGCAGTCGCGGAGTGCTGGTAATCGTAAGATCACTCATCCTCGTCAGTCGTCAAATACTTCCTTTTCTTTTTTGAACAAGTCGCCAAATACTTCTTGGCAGCAACTAGGTGCCGAGCAGTACATAAGCGCCCATGATTGGACACTTCGACGCGACAATTTTGACCACATAGCTGATCAAAATCGGCTGCCGTTGGCGTAGAATCGGTGTAGAATCCCAAGTTTCAAACACGCTGGAGCATAACTGAAGATTTGATTAGGAATGACAATTACATTTAAAATGACTAGTGAGATATGAATTTCTCTAACGAAAAGAAGAGAGATGTGAGACCTGTCCGCGTCTGTTATTGCGAGTGGCAATATGGCACCGTATGTGCACCCTCTTGGATTATATTGGGCGTGCACTGGCATTGGGGACTGCCCCACCTGCGTCTCTAGCAGCGGCCAGTGCCGGTACAGCAACGCGACTGCGGTGTTCGCGTGCCTCTCCCCTGATGGCATGCTGCGGTCACATATGCCGGTAAGCTTGCAAATTAATTTCCATCATTATAAATTTTAAATTCCATGACATGGAAATATACTAATGAAAAATGTGATAGTTATCTTCGGAAAAGAATCCTATACGGACTAGGTCGTATGCATTCGATCTGGAGACCCTCTCAATTAAGTGACTCCTGGCAATGCGAATCTTAATGCAAACTTCCTTCTTCCCCGATGCCCTTCCATGAATTGAAACGGACCATCATGGCCATTCTCCTTACAGTTCAGATCTGGTGGCCCGACCGTCACCGCCGACGAGCTACACCTCTCGCCGTCAGCCTGCTTGCCCCGCCCGTCACGGCAGAACTCCTCGACGCCGACACAATCACGCGGCTCACCCCGCCGGTCGAGGCCAGGGTCGTTAACATCGGGCAAGTCTGCTGCTCGCCGCCGGGCATAACTCCACTGCTCGCCGCGGTCGTTAGGCCTCTCGCTTGTCTTGCCACTAGGTCAGTCTTGGAAAATCCATCAGGCATGACGTACAACAATGGTGTTGGCTGCCACTGTCTGGATGTGTCGCCGCCACCGTTATGCCGCCGTCGTCAGGAACGAGCACACTAAGCTGGGAATCGAGATTGGGCAAAGGGAACCGCGTGAGAAGTTACCGCGTGCATCAAGATTCACGCTACCAGGTGTCGCTCAATCCAGTGGGTCTCCCCATGGAAACCGTGCGACCTGGTCGTATAGGATTTTTTTCCGTTATCTTCAATGATGAATAGTACACTTGGTCAAGCTTTAGTCCACGGGCAGCAGTCACATCGCGTGCCGTCCCCTGTGGCCCAGAGACTCTTATACCTCATTTTTGTTCAGCTGGACAGTTTTCTCTTTTGAAAACCTCATCTGCTGTTGAATAATCAACCCGTTGATTTACGCAAGAATTTTGCTCACTTAGATGATCGAAATTGCCTCAAGTCCCTAGTTTCAACAAAGCTGGAGCATACTTCAAAACTTTATTTGAAATGAAATACATTTATAACTTGATTAGTCAAACAAAGAGAAGTGAGAGATGACAGACCTGTCGCCGTCTGTCATTGCTAGTGGCGAAATGGCACGGTCCTTCCAATCTGCGCACTCCACACAAAAAAAATTGAGCAATCAAGATTTTGAGGTCATCAGAAAGTAATGGACAATGATACTTTGACCGTGGACGGGTGTAGCAATTATTAGGCCATGTGAGACTAGTATCATAGATTCTGCGTGAAACAAGGAATTTTTTTTTTTGCGACTGCGTGAAACAAGGATTTCAACTCCGTGTGAGACTAGTATCACAGATTAGGCCTGCCATGTGCAAGAGCAAGAAGAAGGATCCGTTCCACGTCTCTGCAGCTGCCATGTTCCGACAGTGTTGCTGATAGTATTGCAAAACACTCGCTTAGAAACAGATCTTCCGAGGTTTGGGAGTGTTCTATCCCAGACTTTATTTCTCACTTGATTGTACATGATCTTTCTATTATCTAAGAAATAAAGTTATTTACCCGTAAAAAAAAGCTGGAGTATCACTTGAAAACATGGTTTGAAATGATATACATTTAAAATGATTAGTGATAAATGGATTCTTCCAAAGAAGAGAAGTGAGAGATGCCAGGCCGCGTGTGATATACATTTCAACCAAGCTGTCAGCGTCGCTCAATGCTAGTGGCAAAATAGCACGTTCCTTCGAATCTGTGCACTCCACACAAAAATATTTGACAAATATAGGTTTTGAAGACAATGATATGAACGTGGACGGGTGCAGCAATTGTTAGGCCGTGTGAGACTAGTATCACAGATTCTGCGTGAGAAAAGGATTCCAACTCCGCTACTGCCATGTGGAAGATGGCTCCGTTCCACGTCTCTGGAGCTGCCATGTTCTGCTCAGCCGTGCTTTTGCTCACCCTCCTCTCTGGCACCACCACAAGCTCCCAAAACACCACAACGCCCTCACTGTCCTCGACGTCCTGCGAGCCGGCCGCGTGCGGTGGCCTCCGCATCACATATCCCTTCTGGCTCAGTGGCATGCAATCGCCCGACTGCGGCTACCGGGCCTTTCAGGTCACCTGCGACGGCACCGGCACGGCCTCCCTCAAGAACTCTATCTGGAGGTACCAGATCCTGGAGATCTCTTACGATGACAGCACCTTCAAGCTCGCAAACTACAATCTCTCCGACGGCACCTGCGACATCGAGCTCCACGTGAATGCCTCCTCCGACCTTGGCCTCGCGCCCTTCTACATCAGCGCAACGCCGCAACCTACCAGGAGCTCTTCTTCCTCTACAACTGCACTGACCTCCAGGCGCAGCCGCCGCCACTTGCTTGGGCGCCCGTGAACTGCACGAATGCCAACGCATCCACGTTCAACTCGTTCGCGTTGCTCGCCAGCGGTACAAGCCCCACGACAAATGGGGGCCGATGCCGGGGAACTGCACCGTGTCGATGATGTCGGTGCTGGGGTACCCGGGGGCGACTGGGGCGGACTACCGCCGGCTGATGAAGAGCTGGTTTCGACTTGAGTACAAGGCCGGCGACTGCTCAGCGTGCGAGGAGAGTGGAGGGCTTTGCCAGATTAACAACACCTAAGATTTTTCGAAAAGGAGCGCTTTATTACTTAAAAGGTTTAAGCATTACATCCGGACTCTGCATAACTAAGGTGCACACAGCCAAACAAAGTCTTCTCGCACGAACAACAAAAAAAAGGCGAAATACAAAGAAACATGTAGAGTCCATATAACGCCTAAAGCGGAGGTGGGTCAATCCTAAGATCATGCTGCCACCCATGTTGGGTAAAAGTATCCCTCGCCGTATCTTTCAATCGTGTACACACCTCCGTAAACAGGTCTCGATTCTCCATGCGTTGTAGAGAGGACCATAAACGAAGAGTCCCGGTACATGTGTAGATAATCTGCATCAGAGAAGTACTTTTATCATTGAAAACCTTATCATTTCTACATAGCCAAAGCGACCAGATAATGGCAAGCGCTCCCATCCTAAGAAGAGTTCTAAACCTGTGATCAATCCCATGTAACCAGTTGCCAAATACATTAGCAACACTACAAGGAGGATACAAGCCAGAAGCTATCTCGATGACTGACCATATAGAACGGGCCAATTTGCATTGGAAGAACAAATGTTTTATTGTCTCATCATGGTGACAAAAGACACATTGCGGACTTTCATGCCAATTTCTCTTAATAAGATTATCTTTAGTAAGAATGACTCCACGACGAAGATAACATGCAAAGATTTTATTCTTAAGGGGTATCTTCATCTTACAGATCTTCTTGTTATTATCATCTGGCACATCAGACTGGATTAATGCTCTATACATAGACCTAAGATATCTTCAAATGCCACTGCTCCAACAATGGGTCTTCGTCCATCATCTGCGGTGAGCTTCACATGTATAATAGTGACAGTGAGTTTGATAACCTATAGAAAACAGATACTGCTTTAGTTCTATGCACTAAGTACTCTGTGATTTTGGCACACTAATTAAGTTATGGTATAGACCATAGAGGAGATTTATAGGGTAAAAATGAACACAGCAAGCGTGTGCCCGCTACCAGTGTAGATTGAATAGCCAATACAGATTTTGGCACACTATGCATACTGAATTGTACAATGTGTTTTTTCACAATCTTCACTATCAAAACAAAGTCATATGTAGCACATCCTATTGTTCTTCAATATCTTGCAATGTGTTTCTTCCACCGCATATTTCGTTGGCGGAATACTGAAGATTAATGCATGATGCATGTCTCTTTCTTTTGGAAAACCAATCAATGTAGAACTGCTGGGTGACATTGCTTTTACTCATAAATGTAATGTCATATTCCAGCTAGCAAGAGGAGAGGTAAGAAGATTATGCTAATAGGTACGCTAATCTTTTTTCTACCTTTCATATGTAATGATTTCAATATCAGTAGCTCACTGATAGTGTTTTTCTCTGATCAAATAGGAACTTCAAAATTTATCATGTTCGTATTTATAGGAAATTATTCTAAAATACAAATATGAATCAAGCAACTCTAAGTTTGTGCATAATAAGAAGACTGATTAATTCATGGCATTTAGCTTGTTTCTACTTTTGCCATCATGTATTCATGCGGAAAGAGAACTATACACTACCGATGGTCTAGAAATCATAGTTCTGGTTTACAAAAAGAAATAATATCTGCTTCCATCTCAGGTATCACATCAGCAGCTGCAACCTTTCTCTTTGCATGCCTTTATGTGCTAATATGGCAGAGAAACGGAAAAAGAATGTTGTTTCTCCTTTTCAAGAAGACTAGCAGCAACACAGAAAAAAATTACGAGGCCATGATAGTATCGTATGGATCCCTAGCTCCAAAAAGATACATGTACTCAGAGGTAATGAAGATAATGTCTTCTCGCAACAATCAGCTTGGAAAAGGTGGTTATGGTGCGGTTTTCAAAGGAAGACTACATGATGGACGTCTGGTTGCTGTGAAATTCTTGCACGACTGCAAAGGAAATGGGGATGAGTTTGTCAATGAGGTCATGAGCATTGGCAGTACCTCCCATGTTAATGTTGTTAGCTTATTTGGGTTTTGTTTGGAGGGATCAAAACGAGCTCTTATTTATGAGTACATGCCCAACGGTTCCTTGGACAAGTATATTTATTCAGAGAACCCCAAAGAAATTTTAGGATGGGAGAGGCTCTATGCGAGAGCAATCGGTATTGCTCGTGGCCTAGAATACTTGCACCATAGTTGTAATACAAGGATTGTTCACTTCGATATCAAGCCTCAAAATATACTTCTAGACAAGGATTTTAGCCCAAAGATTGCTGATTTTGGCCTAGCTAAGTTGTGTCATGCAAAGGAGAGTAAGCTTTCAATTACTGGTGCTAGATGAACAATTGGGTTCATCCCTTCAGAAGTTCACTCTCGAACCTTCGGAGTTGTTTCAACAAAGTCAGATGTTTATAGTAATATGGAATGATGCTTTTGGAGATGGTTGGAGGAAGGAGAAATGTAAAATCAATTGTTGAAAATTCTAGCGAACAGTATTTTCCAGACTGGATTTACGACCACTTCGGGCAAGATGATGGATTACAAGCATGTGAAGTCACAGGAGAAATTGAGGAAATCGCAAGAAAGACGACCTTAATTGGCTTGTGGTGCATACCAATATTGCCTGCATATGGCCCTACCATAACCAAAGTTCTAGAAATGTTCGAGAGAAGCTCAGATGACATGGACCTGCCACCGAAGCAAAACTTCTCTGGATTGCTGTAAGATATTTCTCCATACGTCTTTGTTTCATTAATTTTCGGTGAAGTTGTTATGTTCAATTATTTTCAATAAATTGATATGTGTTTATATCTCATTCCAGTGAAAATTCTGCTCACAATATGAATGTACAAAGTGCAAGTTCTACCAAAACTGAGGAGATAAGACATGTAAATTGAAGAAGGTGACTTGTACCAGTGATAAACAAGCGTAGCGGAGTTCGGCATTGTATCATAAAACAAACATAATTGTCAATGCACCATTGCTTGTAACTTCCTTAGTTTCAGGCAAGCATTCAGACTTCCAATTTACTTTGAGATACCATCATTTTCTCTCTTTTTTCTTATAAATTAAAGAGAAGGCTGGCTAAGGGTGGAATTGATAATTTGAGTAGCATTTGCAATGGACGTTTATGCCAGGTATGTATAAACTAGAGCAATGTGGCACTCTCTGGAACAATGTGTAATTTGCTATTCTGGTAATAAAAAGGACTTGGGTAAATGTATTTGTGTAGTTCCATTAATCAGAAGTATTGCCCAAGTTAGCCAAATCGGGAACCTGGATGCGTCAACAGCATATGCCAAGATTCAAGTATATCTGACCCATTAACCTAGTAGCATATAAATTATAAACAGCAGATCATATTGCTCTAGGGGCTTAACAACCACCAAAAAAATATTAATAACAGTTGTCAAATTGACAGTGGAAGCGGAAGGAGCACACTTACTTGGTCCTTGCTGCTCTTCGCGATCACTCAAGCAAAGACCACCACCCTATTGCTTCACGTTGTGCACAGCCGTGCTGGCGACCACCGCGCTACTCCTCCGCAGGGCAGGGCATAGGCTCTCCGTCCGCTGTCGAGCCAAGAGTTTGCACCATTCCGTAATAAACAGCGTTTCGGCGGTCCCGTATTTGTCGTCTAACCACCACCGGCACAGAGAAGGCGGGGTGGTGTTTGCTTGGCGGTTTGCCCTATTGCGGTGGCAGTCGGTATAGCAAAAATGCTACACTCACATAGAAATCGTACGTAATCTTACTTAACTTTCCTAACTAATCCCTCCACCCCCCTAATTTCAACAGGGTGGGCCCCCTCCCCTAATTTCTTTCAATTAGAAAAGTCAACCTAAGCTATTACGTTAGTTTATGTATGATAGCTATGTTGGTGTAGCATTGCTCCTCGGTGCAGACTACGCTGCGGCAGATTGTGACTGTACACCGATATACTTTTGATTACTCACAGATCTCACGGTGTGCCACAAATGTCATTACCGTTCTGAAGAGTTAGTTGCCTTTTATGCTGATGCTACACTTTATTGCATCTTGGGAGTATATATCAATAACCATATGCTTATCCAGTTATGCCTTCTCCTCATCCAAGTCTTCTCTGAATTCTCCACCATACAATTGGTCAGAGCAGCCAGTACGCATGTTCAAACCGGAACTCTTTCAGAAACGTTGACCTATTAAAACAAGAGAATTTCTATTAAAAAAAGAATAAAAGAAACGTGCAAAGGAAATGCAAAGGCTAGAATGAATGCCAGTCCAAACTCCAATATTCCAACTTAGAGAAAAGTAAACATGCATGGCCAGAAGATCTGACCGGAGATGCACGGCGCTTTCATCCGTAGAATTTCACCCAGCACCAGCTACACAGCCCACAGGCATGCGGCACACCAAACCAAGAACGAACACGCTTACGCATATCCAAGCGCTTTCTCCGAACTCCACCTTGAGGATTTAGATGCCACTGCACCTGCAGACGCAAATCAAAGCTCACGACAGCTTCCTTTGCTGCTCGTAGAAATAGCACGTAGCGATGGCTACACGAGCTGCACGCAGATTGATACTGCCACTCTCTTCCTCGTTACCCGTGCTGCTGCTGCTCCTGATAGCCTCCTTGCTGCGCCCAGTTACAGCCACCGGCAGGAACGTGAGCTGCACGCCGGAGTCATGCGGGGACCTGACCATCAGGTACCCCTTTTCCATCGCCGGTGTGCAGCCGCTCTACTGCGGCTACCCGGCCTTCGACCTCACCTGCAACGCCAGCACTGGTCCTGCTCGTGCCTACCTGAGCAACACGTTCAGAGAGCAACTGTTCCGCATCA
The DNA here is from genome assembly GCF_003073215.2 of Triticum urartu. Lineage (NCBI taxonomy): Eukaryota > Viridiplantae > Streptophyta > Magnoliopsida > Poales > Poaceae > Triticum > Triticum urartu. The sequence goes on from NC_053024.1 coordinate 30,399,357, forward strand.
GCGACATATCCTATGAGAACAACTCCATAGTGGCCGACGTGCAGACTGTCTTTGCCGGCGACAGGGGCTGCCCCGTCCCCGACTTCAACGTGTCGGCCAGCCTCGCCCTCTTCCCGTTCAACGTCAGCTCCACGAACAAGCGCCTCGTGTTCTTCTACAACTGCACCGTGCCCGCTGAGCTCCTGCTGCCGTGGCCATGTGGCAACCACACCATGGGAGCGTACATCTCAGGTCTTTGGGACGGCGGTGATACGGTTCCGCGGGGGGTTCCGACGAACTGTAGATCGGTGAGCATGCCGGTGCGAGCAGGGATGGAGCCAGCTCGTCAGCACTACGAGCGGATGATCAGCGATGGGTTCCTCCTGGAGTTGCCGGCCCCGCAGGGAGACTGCGATGGTTGCAGACAAGTGGGCGGAGAGTGCAGGTTCGATCAATTTGCGTTCCAGTGCATCTGTGGCACTAACGGGAACCTCTGCCCCAATTCCACCAAAGTGACCAACTCAACTGCTCATCCAGGTAAATAGAGCGTTTAATTTTCTACATTGCATTGTTGTAAAAATCAAGCACTGTCACGCTTGGTTCCGTAGATGTGATTATTAACAAATTCATAGGCGCTGATTGAATTGACAAACTAAAAGATGAAGTTCCTGAAACGGGTGAGCTAACCATAACAGGCATGGATATAAAGCCTGAAATATATATTTCTGCATGGTAGTATGTCCTTATTTCTGCTTTATTAAAGCACTACAATAAAACCTTTGTCTTAAAAGGTTACTAGATTTTTTGGCCAAGGTATGCACAAAGAATGAGCGTCTTCTGCATATACTCTATCTAGTCATCACAATCTTGGCATCTTTCAGAGTTTTAGTTAATTGTTTAAAATGATTAGACATGTGAAACCCTACGAACAGATTTGCATCAAAAATACTTTTATTAGACATGTGAAGTTTAACGTGCAAAAGTTTGACAACTTTTGTAGAAAAAATATCAGCACTCACAATACCAAATCAATATCATTATATTCATCATAGAATATATTTTAAATATTGTATTTATTTGGTATGTACTGTAGAAGTCTATATTTTTTATGTAAATTTGGCCGAACATCATGTACCTAGCAAGTCACAAAATTTCAATCAATTAAAATACGCATATACTCCTAGAAAATAGGAGCCCCTCCCACTGCTCAAGAGGCAATTTTCTCCCCTGCTACGCGTCTCCTTAGAAACTGAGTGGTGCTAAGCAGACTTCGGTCCAGTTAATCTTAGTACTCTAGCAGTCAGATCACATCGCGTCACTTCATCAATTAATGGTCAAGACTCGTCCCTTGAGTTGTACTGAACGATTTTATTTTGAAAATTCTATCCTCCATTCCCCGTCACACGCCATTTATTTGTCTTGGGAACGATTTTTACTCTAAAGTCATCACCAGAACCAGATCGCCTACGTACGGTTCCTATGTCTCTGGCCAGCTTGCTCTTGCAGCTGTGTGATTTTTTTTTTGCTCGGATATGCATGAGTGTGCGTATCGTTCATTAAAGAGGGGTAGGAAGACTCCCAAGAACCACATCGTACAAGCATATTTATCGGGGGCGTTACGCCGCCCGCCATCGTAGATAGGTATCCAAGCTAACTACTCTCTAACTACCCGCGCTGCGTCCTCTCTGAATAAGCCTGCATTTCCCCATATCATGCCTTCCTCATCTAGCGATGGACAGGGACACCCCATTGAACACTATGTCGTTCCGATGCTTTCAGAGCATCCACATGCACAATAAGCATTTTGCCCGAGTGGATTTCCGATGTTCATTCCGATCCTTAGGTGCTGCCTGATGCACCACTCGCTCAGAGGCTCACCGTCCCGGGGCTGAAACTCCGGTCTACCTGTGTCCACACTGATCCATTGCCAAACCTCCTTCGCGAAGACACATGTGAGCATGAGATGGTAAATGATCTCCTCGTGCTGGTCACACAGCGGGCACGCATCCTGGTGCGGAAGTCCCCGCCTAGCCAATCTGTCCGATGTCCAGCACCGGTCCTTCGGCACGAACGAAGCAAAGAAGCAACACTAGAGGGGTGCACAAGACTGCCATGTGAAAGCTGCCGTGGGTGAGACTTGAAGCCCCATGAATCTCGCTGCATAAGCTGATCTTGCCAAGAATTGACCATTTTCTCCCAAGCCCACGTCATGGAGTCATCCACTTCCTCAGATACCTCCACCTCCCATATCCATGTCCAAAGGCTCGGACACTCCTGCAGCGCCCTTGCCACGAGATTAGGTCCTACATCAGCAGCCCAAGCATCATTGAATAACGCATCGTGGAATCCGCTTATAAATCTCCGGTGCCAGCTCGATGATCCTATATCCATGTAGCCAATGATCCTCCCAAAAATACGTACTTCGGTCGTTACCTATCATCGCCACTACGGCTGCCTGAAAGAGTGCTCGTTAATCCGCCAGCACACAAAGTACAAACTCAGACCAGGGCCTGGATTTGTCAGTCCTTTGCAGCCACGGCCATCATTGCTGCAAAGCCTTGTTTAGCCAGAGCATGCTCGGGATCCTGAGACCACCCACCCAATTTGGCCGACAAACCATGTCCCAGGCTACCACATAATTTCCTCCAATTGCTTCTCTCTTGCCACACCAAAGGAAGGCTCGACATATTTTGGACAAGGCCTTGATAATTTTTGGAGGTATCTCCAGAGTCGTCATGGAGTGGATGGGGATGGCACATATAATAGACGTGATGAGAATTAGTCGGCCACTCTTTGGTAACAACGCGGTCTTCCACATTGGTAGACAAGCTGCTAGGCGATCCATGAGACACTATAATTCGCCGCAGTTTGTTGCCGAAGTGTCAGTGGTATACCCAAGTATCTTCATGGGAAATCCGTCGAGAAGCAACCAAGAATTGTGCAGACCTCCTCCAATGACTCCCGCGAACACCTGATAGAAGCCGCCGCACTCTTGGTAAAGTTAACTCAGAGGCCTGAGGCTTGCCCGAACAGATCTAGAATTGCTCCACATGTTCTCGCCTCCAATTCTGTTGGCTGGAAGAAAACCATGGCGTCGTCGAGAGACACCCTCTGCTGCAATCCCGATCTTGCCAAAGAGGCGAAGAGGCCCTTCGTGGTTGCGTACTTGAAGAGGCTGTGTAGGGGCTCCATGCATAAGATGAAGATCATAGGTGACACCGGATCACTTTGCCGCAAGCCTTGGCAGTTAAAGATTGACCTCCCCGGAATACCATTGGTCATGATCCTCGTGGATGAGGTAGATAAGAGGCCGCAGATCCAGGACAACCATCACTCCCCAAAACCCAGCCGATGGAGAACTACGAGAACAAACGGTCACTCAACGAAATCAAAAGCCTTCAAAATGTCGAGCTTTAGCATTATCGACGGAGTCTTGAGGGCATGTAATCGTCCCGCCGTACCTTGCACCAGCAGGAAATTATCGTGCAAAGAACTTTCCTGGACAAACACACTCTGATGCTGCCCCACAAGCCTCGGCAGGTCCATGGGTAGTCTAGTTGCAAGGATCTTGTCATAGATTTTGATCGCATCGTGGATCAAGCTCACCGGCCGGTAGTCCCGGATATCCACCGCACCCTCTTTCTTCGGCAATAGAGACACAATTGCTAGAATCGTTTTGACATGGCAGTCCAGTAGTGGCTTGTTAAAAAGTTCTGCATATGCCTATAGAGCCTCATCAACGATCACTTCTCCCTTGTTCACAATGCAAAGTTTTAAGGTGAGAACCGCCTGTTGCTTGGTAGCCTTCGAGCCTCATACTCCTTTGGCAAGCCTCACGCTCGTCCTGGGTGTCGATACCGTTGGCCTCTTCTGCCTAGGCCTCCTTTGCTTGGTGGGTGGCGCCCTAGCTCGTGGCTAGGCTAGGATGGGCGATAGGTCTTGTCGGTTCTATGCGTATTACTACGATACCTGAGCCTGAGTGGATAGCATGTCCCGAGGCCGGGCTTCCACAAAAACATGTCGCCCCTGATCTGTGCACAGGCTCACAACGAAATATCCCTCCACGTCCTCATGTGTGCATGGGGAGGTCCCATCAGCATGCACAGGAATCCTATGCTCCTCTGACACATCTACAGCGCGGCGAGGCAAGTCCAAAAGCCCACCATCTTCCTCGGGCTACGAGTGAAGCAACGAAAGGCCCTCGTGCCTCCACGCAGGGCAGTCTCTCGTCAGGTCAAGGTCCCACGACTCTATCCTGACCCCATACCACACAGGGCAATTTGGTGGCACGGTCTTGTCCTGGTCCTCATCCAACAGAGCGTCATGGATCCCCATGATCGAGACACCGCCCCACGGTTGGTTGATCGAGCATGGTGAAACCTCCGGAAACTGCTCACCAATCAAGCACCTTCTGGATGAGCACACCGAATGAGGCCATTCCAGTACCTCCGTGGGCCCGGTCCGGCTTTGCACCGAAAGTGCGGGGGTGCGCCACTCCGCGGCCTCCACGCACCCAGCCGCCAATGGGCTATCCACACTTTGGTCATCATCCAGGCCCATCTGCAGAATAGCGTCAGCCATGCTGCCAGACTCCGGGCCCCCCAATGACCGAGGGGCTTGACTGAGCTCCTATCAATTTTGAAACAACCCTTGGCTGGCCGGCTATGAGGGAGAAGACGCATAGGAGGAGTTCGCTCCTCCAAACTCAGGCATCCGTTCTCGAGTAGACCTTGAATCAGAACATCATCTTCTCTGCATCATGGGGCCGTGATTGAAGACCGCAGTACCTGTCGCGGTCGGTCATTGCTAGCGGGGAAATGACACGGCCGACCTTCCTTCCGATCTGTGCTCGGCACACAAATATAAAGAGACCAATCAAGGCTTTGCACAGTTGTTAGGTTGTGTGACACAACACTAGTATAGTGTCGCAGATTAACAAGGCTTGATATACAGTCCAATAAAATCTAAGATTCCAACTCCTTGTTACCTTCTCATCGCTCATCTAGTTTTCATCATAGTACATTTGATATACAATCTAATAAAACCAAATGCATTACATTTTCCACAATTTTCTAGAAATGAAATCTAACCAGGTCAATAACTCATATTATTGTATTGAAGCTACACTTACGTTGCTCAATCAGAACAAAGACAGACATGTAACTCAGGCATTTTAATAGCTTGTGATGTATCCCTTTTTTGTAATATCATTGGCAGATATTGAAGATTCAAATATGGCAGATATTGTGTGTGTGTGTGTGTGCGCGCGCGCGCGTGCGTGCGTGCGTGCGTGTGTGCGTGTGTGCGTGTGCTTCTTTCTTTTAATAAACCCGCTGATATCGTACTGCCCCGGATGTGTAGCTTCCGAACTAAATATTATGTGATATTTCAGGTCGCAAGGGGATTAGCAACATCATATTTCTACGAATAGGTATGATAAACTTTCATAATATTTTCATATGTGACGGGTTAATCATTGATAGTGTTTTTTAAAATTTAATCGTGTCTATAAGCATTGAACTTTGGTTCTAAAATTAGAATTTGAAACAAGCAACTCTCTATTCGGGCATGATACAACACTAGTCAATTTGAAGCAAGTGTATGGCATTTAGCTTGTTCCTACCTTTTCCGCCTTGTACTCTTTCAGAAGGACAGAATAAAAGCTTTGAACTACTGATGGTCTTACACATTTAACTGTCCATATTATGACCTGTGAATTCTGATATGTAAAAGTAATTAACATATGTTTCATTCACAGTTCCACCAGCAGCTGTAGTCTTGCTCATTCCATGCATTTGTGTGATGATGAGGCATGCCAAGGCGAAAAGACTATGGCCTCGCAGTAAAAAGACTAGCAGCATCACCGAAAGGAATTACGAGGCCATGATATTATCATATGGATCACTAGCTCCCAAAAGGTACATGTACTCAGAGGTAATGAAGATAACATCTTCCCGCAATCATGAGCTTGGAAAGGGTGGTTATGGTCAGGTTTTCAAAGGAAGACTAAATGATGATCGTATGGTTGCTGTGAAATTCTTGCACGACTGCAAAGGAAATGGGGATGATTTTGTGAATGAGGTTATGAGCATTGGCAGAACCTCTCATGTTAATATTGTTAGCTTATTTGGGTTTTGTTTGGACGGATCAAAACGAGCCCTTATATATGAGTACATGCCCAATGGTTCATTGGATAGGTATATTTATTCAGAGAACCCCAAAGGGATTTTAGGATGGAAGAAGCTCTATGCGATAGCAATCGGGATTGCTCGTGGCCTAGAGTACTTGCACCATAGCTGTAATACACGGATCGTCCATTTTGATATCAAGCCTCAAAATATCCTTCTAGACAAGGATTTTTGCCCAAAGATTGTGGATTTTGGTCTAGCTAAATTGTGTCATACAAAGGAGAGCAAGATTTCAATGACCGATGCTAGAGGAACAATTGGGTTCATCGCTCCCGAAGTTCACTCTCGAACGTTTGGACTTGTTTCAACAAAGTCAGATGTTTATAGTTATGGAATGATGTTGTTAGAGATGATTGGGGGCAGGAAAAATGTGAAATCGGTGGCTGAAAAATCGGGCGAACAGTATTTTCCAGATTGGATTTATGACCACTTTGCTCGAGATGATGGACTACGAGCATGTGAAGTCACAAGTGAAACTGAGGAAATAGCAAAAAAGATGACCTTAATTGGCTTGTGGTGCATACAAGTACTACCTATTTATCGCCCTACTATAACCAAAGTTCTCGAAATGTTCGAGAGAAGCTTAGATGAACTGGACATGCCACCGAAGCAAAAGTTCCATGAACTACTGTAAGATATTTATAATGCATATTTATGTTCCTTTATTTATTTTAGTGAAGTTGTCCTGAAAGGATATTTTTAAATAACTTAACCTACACATTTATGTCTTGTTCCAGTGAAGATTCGGCACACAATATGAGTGTACAAAGTGCAAGTTCTACCACTCCTGAAGACATGAGCCTTGTGAATTAAAACATCAACTGTTGCCAACTCTTTCCGAAGGTAACATGCACTAGATTCAAAAGTTTAACCAAAGCAATGAAGTTCAACGTTGTGTCATAAACACATATTTCGTGTATGTATGGACTTGTTGTAAGGGTGGCAAATGTTGTCAAAGTTCCATTAAATAAAAAGTGCTATCCAAGTAAGAAGATTATCATTTCATCGGATGGAACATGTAAAGATTGACACATTATGAATTCCCGACATACATGGTTATCGGAAAGGGGGCTGCAGAGAAGATGTGGTACCTTTGTTTTCATCATAGATAGGAGTAGTGATTGTGAGCTTGGATTGCTGATTCTCTTGCACATAGTGGTTAGGTCTGCCAAAGAGTTAACATTATCTTCTTCTTTTTTTACATCAGAGTTAACATTTTCTTCCTTTCAGTAGTGAGCTCTTTTACGGTGATTGGGGAGTTACGAATTGTAATTTCGTGTAACTCCCCCATCGATTATTTTCCACCGTTGATTTTAACCTGTTAATTAGAAAATTGAGTTTAGTCAATAAGGGTATTATGGTCATGTGTTTTTTTTCAGTACTCCGCTGGTCAAACCCCCGCATCTGGCTAACCCATCTCGCGAGAGGGAGGAGCCGGCGCGAGGACCTGGAATACGGCGGCGCAGGAGTGAGGTCGGCGCGAGGACCTGCAGGCGAAGACGCCGACGCGAGATCCAGGAGGCGAAGCCCCGGCTGGTCTGGGTCGTAGTGGCTGCTCCCCCACATACGTCCCCGCCGACGCCGCGTGAGGTTCAGGAGGGGACGCCGCCGCCGCGAGGTATTGGAGATCCCGGCTGCACTTGGTCGTAGAACATAGGTATCTCTTCCCCTGTCCTCATCTCTTCCTCCCATCCTTCCCTCCTCACGCCTTGTGCTGGCGGTGGAGACATGGAGCAACTGCACATTGCAGCACCTTGAAATAAAATTCAGTTAGCAGTTAGAGTTCAGATTGGTAGTGGATACGCCAGCAGTGTGTTCGCTAGATTTGCGCAACTTCCGCAGTCGCTAATCGCATGATTAGCGGCTGGCCCGCGTCCTCAATGCCTGCAATGATGCTGCTGCTGCTGCTACGTTTTTCTGCTACGTTTTTTACATGCACGAATCATCAACACAAAACTCTAAGGAAAAAGGGATATGATATGAATTTTTTTCAGCAAAGAATCATTTGGTTTGTCACACAAACATACAAGTAGAAATTGCAGCCTTAAAGTTTCCAGAATCAACAGTTAACTATGTAAGCTTATGGTCACACTCCTGTATCATACACGTACACAAGTTCAGGCCATACATGTATAAATTCTGTTAACTGTCAAGCCTTTATTCAGTAATGAAATCTTGAATTTTGGATTACTTGTAATAGCATGTTCAAACAACTGAAATCTTGCTGCAGCATACACATACAAGTTCAGGTCATACATGTAAACTATGGCTTGGAACAACTTAACTAGTGCTAATAACAGTTTCATAGTTCAGTTGCATGTGTTTGTTTTGAAGTTTGGAAGAGACACAGGTTCGGAGTTCACAAATTTCTTACAACATGTAGCATTCCCCAGTGGCATTTGCTGCTTATAAACTACAGAGAATACTGGTAATAAATCCCACTAAGCATAGGTAGTGGAGAGGATCAAAATTCAGACATATGATAAACTATAGAGATTCTGCAATTTCTGAAGAGTAGTTAAATATTACTCCCTCCGTCCCATAATGTAAGGTGTTTTTTGACACTAGTGTAGTGTCAGTGTGGTGTCAAAAAAGGTCTTACATTATGGGACGGAGGGAGTAGTTGCTATGATAATGTTTTCATAACTATGAAGAGTGTGTTATATGCTGCTTAGAGATTGTATAGCTGGAGTGGCCTAACAATTCTAGAAGACACTATGCACTGGTTTTGTGTGTCATAAATTCATAATCTGTAGTATCAGTCTTCTTAGTGCAAAAATGGAGACTACATTTCCATGGTACTCACATGCTATTACTATTCCTGCATTAAGATGTACTACATAAAACCAAGGCTAATTTGTTTGACTTCCAAGTCCTTACTTTGCCATGCCAAATGTGCTTGGCCACAGTTCATGTTATTTGCCAAAGCAAGTGAAACTCTTACTATTTTCTATAAAACTGAAGTGTTCTCATCGAAATCTTCTCCAATGCATGCAGGACTTTCGTGTAGGAGAAAGCGAGATGTTCATAGTCCACGGTTGTCGTCTGAGTTTGTGTATTCCCTACAACAGCAAAAATAACGTCAATTATTAAGGCAGCCACCGGTTCAAACAGTGAGCATCAGGTACTCTGTTTTCAGCACTCTATAGTTTAAACTCGCTGTGTTTAGTCTAGCAGATCCTTTTTCTGTGGAATCAAGTCTACCAGATTTACTATTGACCTTTTCTTATATCTTTGTATACATGACGGTAGTCATCAAAGAAATTTTACACAATTGTACAACCGACAGAGCAAAGGATGCCATAATACTGATTTTATCATTTCCACCATGATTTTTCTCTTAATCAACCATGCTTTCCTGCACATCACATAAAATTAAGTGTACTTAGGATTGATTTAGTGCAGTTGCAATAGTTCTGCACCAGGGATATCATGCGGTAGCCAGCTCTATTTTTCTTTATTTTCTATGCAATTGATGATTCAGTTTAGTTCGTCGGGCACTATAATCAATGTTTAGTAATAAATTTTAGTGATTGTCCCATGTAAAGTTGATTTTCTTGCTGCAGGTTTATTGTCTGTGTTGGGTGTTCATTGTAGCAGTAGTGTGAGTACTGGACAGCCTTCTGCCACCATCGTTTACCTCCGACTCGCCAGCCAGCCGCCATCGTCTACCTCCTGTCTACCTCGTGCCTCCCGGGACAGCGCAGTCGTCAAACTCTGTCTCACCGGGCAGGCACCGCTGTCTACCTCTTTTTTGTAGTTAATTGTGTGCTAGGAATTTTTTGTAGTTAATTTTGTGCTAGCAATTCCTCCGGAAAACTTGTTAGGTTATTCTAACTCTGCCATGTATCCGTGATCTTGTTTTCTGAATATGTACTTTTTAGTGATTTTCATTTTCATTTTATTTATCATAGCACTCCCATGATTTATTTCATTTTCTAGTGTGTATTTTTAAATTTTTAATTTTTTTCCCTAATGGCCATGGCGTAAGAGAAGACTACTAGCGGGCTTGGGGATGTTCACTGCTTTGGGCGTTGCACTGAAGAAGTTTTGCCAAAAAGAAATAAAACTAGAAGCAAAATTCAAATTCAGGAGCATTTTCGGTAAAAAAAAGTTGTTAAAAAATAAGTTTCCATAAAAACTCTCAAAAATTCACGATACCCTATATTCAATTTGGGAAAATTTCTAGAAGTTTTGAAGAATAGAAAAAAAAGCTGCAAAATTCAAATTCAGGACCATTTTGGCTCAATATTTACCCCAAAAACAAGATTCAGAAAGAAAAAAAAATCCATACTATTCTTAGCTCATTCAATCTGGGAAAGTTTCAAGAAGTTCTTCCAAACAGAAAAAAATAGAAGGAAAAAAAATTCAGGAAGAAAAAACTCAAAATTTGGCATGAAAAATCTCAAAAAATCCACACTACCCTTATATTTAGTCTAGGAAGATTTCAAGAAGCTTTCTCGGACAGGAAAAAAACTAAAAGCAAAATTCAAGTTCAGGAGCATTTTTGGCTCAAAAATTGAGTAGAATATTTTTTCTGGGAAAAATATCCAAAAATAAAAGTTCCCAGAAAAATTCCACGAGTACCAATTTAGGAGATGTTAGTTAAACTTCACTATAGAACTTGGCTTTGTAACAATCAGTTTGATGCAAATAGAACCAATAATGTAGATCGGGTTCAGGTGCATGTTAGCTCTACATGGTAGCTCTATGCTGGTTATGGGTCTGTATGGGTCGTAGCGGTACTTGTAGACCAAGATGACCCATAGTCGTAGTTATGGGTTGGAATGACCTGTGGTGGTAGTTGTGTGTCGGGACTATCATTCAAGGTAGTTGAGCGTTCGGATGACCTGTTATGGTACTTGTGGATCCACGCGTCACAAAGTGGTAGTTGTGGGTCCGTATGACCCCTAGTGATAGTTCTATGTTGGTAGTATCTGTAAGGGTAGTCGAGAGACCGTACGACCCATAGTTCTAGTACTGGTGCTGACAACCCATAGTGCTAGTCGTGGATTCAGATTACTCATATTAGTAGTTATGGGTTTGAACGACCATAATGCTAGTAGTAAAATTGACGAAGTATGGCTCATTGTGCTAGTCGTGGTCTGGATGACCCGTAGCGGTATTTTGTTAGTTCGGATGACCCATACTGCTAGTCGTGGTCCGGACAACCCATCGTGGTACTTGTGGACCCAGACAACCGATAGCGCTAAGTTCTGGGTTCGGATGGCCCATAGTGCTAGTTGGGGATCAGATGACTCATAGTGTTAGTTGTGAGTCCAGATGGCCAATGGTGCTAGTTGTGGGTTTTGACGACCCATGGTATTATTAGTGTGATTGCCGCAAGTACCGGTCTTACACGTCCGGGCCTACTACTACCGATCTTAGTCGTCCGGACCCACAAGTATCGATCTTAGTCGTTCGGACCCACAAGTGTCGGTCCAACTCACTACAATCGATCTTACTTGTCTGGACTTAAGTACCGGTCTTACTCGTTCGGGCTCATTTCTATCAATCCTAGTCATTGAGACCCACAAGTATCGATCTTAGTCATCCGGACCCACAATACCGTTTTTACTCATTCCAGCTCACTACTATGGATCTTACTCGTCCGGGCACACTACTTTTGATCTTAATCATCTAAAACCACAAGTATCGGTCTTAGTCGGCGGGCCCACAAGTATCGGTCTTACTCATTTGGGCTTACTACTATTGGTCCTACTCGCTCGGGCTCACTACTTCAATCTCAGTCGTTCGAGACGAGAAGTACCGATCTTAGTTATTTAGGTCCACAAGTATCGTTCTTAATTGTCCGTACCCACAAGTACCAATCTTAGTCGGCCCAACTCGCAAGTACCAATCTTAGTCGTTTTCATCCACAAGCATCGATCTTAGTTGTCTGTACCCACAAATATTGATCTTACTCATTCAGGCTCGTTACTATCGATCTTAGTCGGCCCAAGTCGCAAGTACCAATCTTAGTCATTTTCATCCACAAGCATCGATCTTACTCATTTAGGCTCATTACTATCGATCTTAATCATCCGGAACCACAAGTACCAATCTTTGTTGTTCGTGCCAAGTACCATTCTTACTCATACAGGTTCACAAATACTGATCTTGGTCATCCAAGCCCACTACCACCAATCTTAGTCGTATTGACCCACAAGGCCACAAGTACCGATCTCAGTTGTCCAGAACCTTAAGTATCGGTTTTGCTCGTACTGACCCACAAGTGCCGATCTCAGTTGTCCAGAACCATAAGTATCGGTCTTGCTCGTTCCGACCCTCACTGAAAAAATATACTTTCTATTTTTATGAAAATATTTCACGCGTTTACACCAAAAATACCTTTTCCCCTTCACTAAAAAAATATAATCCCGTCACTTTTTCCAAATTTTCGGCCCTTGGCAGCCGGGCACCTACATCAATCATCAAAAAGAAACTATAGCCCCCACGATCTTATCCCCCACGTAGCGATCACTCCACCCCGCGCATTCTCCTGCTCCTAGCCCCTCCCCCATTATCGCCCCACCAAATCGGAGCTCCTCCGATCCATCCGTCCCAGTCTGGTTGAACACATGCCCCTTCTCATCTGCGGGATCCCAGCCGCCGCCTCACCCACGACCCTCTCCTCCGCTGCCAAGTCTGCTCGAACGCCGCCGCCCTCCTCACTGGCGGGATCGGAGCCGCCGGCCACCGCCCACCTCGCCTGAAGGATCCGATGCCACTGCTCTTCTACGCCGATCCATCACCGGCTACCGGTGGTGCATCACCTGCTTCCCCTGACTGAAGATTCCTTGCGGCGTTTCTAAGAAGCTGTGGGTGGAAATTCCGGAACCGCTGCGCCGACGGTGGTGTGATGCCGGCGATGGGTCCGCTGGCAATTCGATATGTGAGTATGTCGCTGCCAACTCTAGAGGTGTGTTCAGAGGATGATTCATATCATGCTTGAAAATGCACAATCTTGCGTTCTAAATCTGGATCAAAGAGGAAATGTGGCTACTGTGGGGGTGGAAGGTCACGATCATGTCATCAGTTAGATCAAAGGCAATATTAAGCACAACCCTGTCATCTACAAAAATTACTCAGCACACTCTCACAATCCCTGCTGAAACTTTTTGAAATCTTTAGGTTGTGATAACTTTTTAGGAGTCGGTAGTATGTACTAGCGTTTCAGAGACTAACAGGAGAAGCAAATTAATAATTATGCGTGCCACCGGAATTAGCAGTGCTAGTGTATGTAGAAGTAAAACTAGGTTGTAACTTGATTCTTTGTTAGTTGAAAGCATAGAAATAGCGAATCTCTAGAACATTGTTTGAAAAGGCTAGTAATTGATGGCTTGTGAACGGGAGGAGATTACCACACACAGCCTCAAATGATGTTTCTATTTACTACAGGATTCATTCATGTTATGTGTCCGTTTTCATTCAATTCTTGTCTCCCATGTTAAAGGTCCTTGGTCACTTCTGCAGGTGTGACCATGAGTTTGCTACTCCTGCCACGCGAGTACAACAACTGCGAACAAGCATGCTAGTGCGTCTTCTGGGACGAAGATAGTGCCGAGCTCTCGACAGCGCAGTCCTGCCGCCTTCGAGATCTGGGTATGGGACACCTTCGACTGCATGCCCATGACCACCGACGGCTACTCAGAGAAGGAGCGGGTGCAGGTGTCACTCATCCAGCGGTTCCTTGCAGGGGGGTTTAGCCTGAGCGGTGAACACCACCACCTGACCCAGCAGTCGTTGCCGTCATGCTGCGCGGTGGACTCGTACATCGTTGACACCATGGAGGATCTCCATCAGCTACAACGACGACTACATACAGTGAATGACGAGGATGTTAAAGAATATCGAGTCATAGATATAGCATTAGAAAGGAGATACGAATGGCGCATATACTGATGATTTTCAGATCAGAATAACGTGTTCTCCCCATGACATGACCCTGTCGAAAATTGATTTGACATCAGAAAAGAATTGATATTATCGCCCTTTGTTTCATTGATCGTCTGTTTGGCTTACCCTCCATTATTCATTCCTTTTTGGTATCATTTGCATCAGCAAAGCTTGTTTGCCTAACTGCTTTTCCCCTTTCTGCTGGACAACATCATCAATTATTAATTGCAAGGTGTGTGTTTGGCCGCTGAATTAGAAAAACTGTTCTCCTAATGCTTGATTATTAAGCCTAATGCTTCATGATAATCTCTTTTCAGCCCAAGTAATTATAACTGGAGGTCCAAGTGAGCTTATTTTCTAATTTGAACAAATAGCCATAAAAATAGACAAAAGTGGATCAAACAGAACTAAAATGGGATTACGAGGATCCTCGACAATGACATACAACCGCAAAGGAGATGAGAAATCAACATGATACCCGATAACCACTTGACAGTAATATTGCTAACCACTTGACAGTAATATTGCGATATGGAAAATTAAGAGCAAAACCTCACTTGCACATATATTTCCTCATGTTTACGCACAGCGCCAGATGACATCAAGTTTCAGCATCTTAGACTCTATCCTATAACATTTTGAGCTTTTCACCGGTCAACATACATGTTTAGAAGACAAGGACACATAGCATAACCAATCATGACAGTTCATTGATGCACTTCTAGACTAAGAAACAACCATTTAGAAATTTCACGCATCGAACAGAAGAGACACTACTACTAACAAGACTCATGATGATTTCCCTAGCTCCACATCGTCATATCCTGCAAAAGGCGTTCGAGCAAGCAGGTAGTACTTCTCAAACTCCTTGAGGTTTAGAGAAGGAACGGTTTCTGCCGCCACCATCCCCTCCATCACCGCTGCCTCCTTTGCCGAAATGGAACCCACCGCTTCCATCGTCCAGTTTAGGCCCTTGAACTTTCCCTGAAGCTGTAAACAATATAAAACAAGCAAAATTAAGTCGACTGCCCACTCTGATGAACTAGGATAAATTTGCAGTGTGAGAACAGGCAAGAAAAACCACCTTTGGGATCAGATTGTTTGACAGTCGTGGCTGAAGATTTGCGCTGGAGACTTTGAGTTTGAGCAGCATTGCATCTTACACTCTGAAGCGAATAGAGTTGTCACGAAAAAGAGGGTCAAACAAAGGATCTGATGTGAAGGTAGCCATAAGCAATTTACTATCACAGTGTAAGATGGCCATAGCTGCTCAAACCCGGGCATATATTGTACTCCCTCTGTCCCATAATATACACTAGTGTAAAAGACGCTCTTATATTATGGGACGGAGTAGTTCTCTGCACATTACAGAATCATCACATTGATTTACGCATATACCCAGCTTATGTGGACATAAATGGCAAGGAAACAGTAGAGAAAATCAATACCCAACCTATCATGCTCCTGACACATGTGGAACAATTATCAGAAACTGGCCCATGAAGGGGAACAAGCAATGGATATATAGCATGCCTGAACTCGACGTTTCACAGTTTATGTTCCAATGCAATCTACATACCATAGAAGGCATGAACAAGTATTCTGTTAGTGCGTCAATATTACATAGGTGAATTGATCTCCCTCCAGTACTACTCCTCTCATTGTACATTTATTAAGGGAAATAAAATAGGTGTTGTTGATTAACACTACCCGCACAACGTCCTGAAGGGTTTGACTGACCAGAGAGGAGTTTGAGAATGGTCTAAAAAGACAGACATCCAGCAGACCATAGCCAGCTCACAATTGGTCTTTCATGAATACGTGATGCATGTTCATAGGATGCACTCAGACCTCCAACTGCGAAAGCCAAACCAGATGGATATGCAAACTGCAATGTTTCAGTAACTGCTTTCATACTCTTTAGCCTAAGATTTAACAAAATTGTTACTAGGTGATGTCACAGAGTTCATACCTTCATAGATTTTCAACCATCTGTTCACAGAGTTCATCATCTTTTCCATCAACAACTCTGCTCCTCTGCAAGGACGTGGCTGGACTCCACTGCCTGCTGGCCTTCACTGACCGCCGCTCGACTCCATCGGCCATGGTTGTCCCTGCCCGACGCGCCTCCCGTGGCGTTCCTCGGATCTAGTGCCACCGCCGGCCGCCTGCGCTGCCAGCCCCGCCCGCTTAGCATCGCCGCTCCTGGCTCCCGTGGCTCGCTGCGGCTCCCGCAACGTGGGATACGGACCGACCGTGGGCTTCCCGGCGGCGGCGCATGATTCCAGTGGCGTGGATAAGAGGCTGACGGCATTTGGGCAATTGAGAGATTTGACGGGAACACCACGAGATTGAGGAGAGACGGTCATGGGGAATTTTTCAAATATTTGACATATCTACCCTTGAAAAATTTATTGGACCCACCTAAATTTTGTAATGGTCCCACCATTAATTGTAATTTTGTGTAATTTAAGTCTTGTAACTCCTCGTAACTCCTATTTTTCCACCGTTAGATTCGAGTGGATGGACGGCTCCTAAATTCGCCAATCACTGTAACAATTGTATTCAGTAGTATGTCACCGAGCAAAGAGGAAACTAAAATAGGGGTAGTACAAAATGATGTTTCGACTTGCGAACATCAGCAGTAGTTCAAACACTTGTCACCCGATCACCAATTCACATGGGTGGTATCCAAGGCCTTTCAGATTACTGTATTTGATACAAACCAAAACAGGTGTATGAATGACAAATGTTTTGCTAAAAGTTCCAACTGCAAAAAGGAAAGATATTATTTTATCTGTTGGGAACAACGAGGCTTCAGCATTGGTGTATTCCTCCTAAATTCAGTAAGACATTCAGGCTAGAGGAGCTAGCTAAAATTCAGGATCCAGCTAAATATTGACTCAAGTTTGAAGTACCTTCTCCATGAACCTAACCTATTATCAGCATGTCCAAAGCAACCACAAGAAATCCTAGTAATAATGGGCAAATTAATCGCGGAAGTTGAAGCGGCGTGCTTACTTATTAGTTACCTGTGCCTTCAGGTGCGCAAACTCGTCGGCGACCAGCCGACCACGGCCCTGCTCCCCTGCGCAGAGCACCCATCTGCAGGATCGTATTACTCTCCCTACCTCCGCTCCCGAGCCGAGCATTGCTTCGTAACAGCCGCCACGGAGCGGGTCAGCAGGGGCGAAGGCTAGAGATTGCTCGGTGACTTCTTGGCGGCGGCACTCTACGGTATCACGCTGTTGCGCGGGTTACAAAGGCTGCCGCGCTACACAACGGCGGCGGCATAACGACGGCTAGTTTGGGCTCTAGGGCCTTCCAAGTCCACTTGCGAGCCAAACTGTATAAAGTCAGAAGGCATTATCCTCCAAGCTGGGCCTTAGCACGATACAGGGAAATGAGGTGCAGGGGCCGGGCAATCTTTCTTTCATTCACGTACCCGTTCTGCCTCGATGACATATGTAACCACACTGGCTTGGCGTTTCCCTCCCGGGCTGGAGCTGTGGAGAAGTAGTATGCCCCTGCCCGAGAGCTCACGGCATCTCAGACTGAGACTATTTATGAGACTATTCCATAATTTCGACATATCAGAAAAGTTGTGCATCCGCTTGATCTGCATCCACTCGTTGTTTTGCCCCAGGTCTTTCCTCACCCCGTCAATTGGGTAATCAAGGATTCGAAAGGGTGAACGTACGAAGACTGCCAAGGACTCCAATGCCCCCATATACTAGTAGCATTCATTCTGCAGGCACAATATTCACGCTCGTATCTCCCCTCCCCCCGGCTCTTGTTGCTGCAACAAATTGCTACTCTTATATGAACCGATGGCTTCAAGCTGCTGGTTCTTGCTGTTCGTCTGGGTAGTATGGTGGCTGCCACTGATACTCGCCGGGCCTGAGGATCAGGCAGGGGGAGGCTGCTCGAGCTCGGCCAAGATGTGCGGCAACCTCACCATCTCCAACCCATTCTGGCTCACTGACTGGGAGACGGGAAGATCGTGTGGTCCCATGGATTTCGAGGTCAATTGCTTTATCGGTACGTCGGTTCTCAAGAGCTCTGGATTAACTGGCTTTGGAATTCTCAACATCTCCTACAAGGAGCGCAGTCTGCGTGTCGTCGATGTATACAAAGAGGAAGACTTCAACGAATCCAAGAGCTGCCATTTCCCGAGATGGAACACATCAGGCAAACTGGCATCTCAGTTTAAGGTCAGCCACGCCAATCTGAATATCATCTTCTACAACTGCACGAAAACGCCAGAGCGTTGGGACAGCCCGCTGGTGGAGATGAGATGCGAGAACAAAAGTAACACGTTTGTTCGCGTGGGAGTGCCGTACGATGTGATGGGGGCCTACGCCAGTTATGCCTTGGAGGGCTGTGATGCTACCATCATGCCGGTGATGGGCTCGCCGGGCAAGGCGAATGTCAGCGACTACGAGCAGCTCATCAACGGTGGATTCCTCTTGACATGGGATCATCGGACACCTCTCCCTACGCCTGCACCAGCACGTAAGTTCACCCGCAATCATCTTTTAATCAATTTTGTGGTAAGCTCACTCATCTAATCTTCTTGACATGGGAGCATCTTCAACTTGTTTTTTGTTCCATCAAACTTTTTATGGATTTGATAAGAGCATCTTCAACGAGGAACTTCTGCGAGTTACTATCTCTGTAAACAAATATAAGACATTTTAGACCCTTAAAGTAGTGACCTAAAACATCTTATATCTGTTTACAGAGGGAGTATTTCTTAGCTTTAGAAACCAGTCACCTGCTTTCTCTCCTCTTCATCCCTTCTCTTTGCTTCGAATTGTTGAACTAATTTTACACGGTATAATAGGTAGCTCAACCACAACTAATCACGGGCCCCCTCTCACGCATTGGGAGTTTTTCTGTGCCTTGGGATACAACGAAATACAGTGACTTTGAGTTTCCACAAAACATGTGTTCTGGACTTCTTGTACTGTACAATTAATGTAGTTATCCTGCCTAAAACAATTCACGGCATACAATAAAATACAAATAGGTAAAGGGGAGAAGAAACGTTGACCATCACCTGCCGCAGAGCTCGAGGCATCCGGAAGTTCGGCATATATAGAAAACTCCGGATACTGTACATTTTCCGAGTAAAATTTTCTGTTAATTTTGTCCCAGGTCTTCCCCTTGCCTCGTCTATTGGGATATAACGACGTACGACGACTGCCAAATGACTCCATTTGCCGCCACCATATAGGATACAGTACATCATTCATTCTTAGCCACACTATTTTCTCTTGTATCTTTCCACAGCCATGCATAATGAGTTTGTCCCACCCGGCGGCGGCATAACGATGGCTCTGGGGCCTTCTACGTCCACTTGCGAGCCCAATCTGCAGGGGCCCGACAATCTTTTTTCAGGTACCCGTTCTGGCTGGACGCACACTGGCTTGGCGTTTCCCGCCCGGGCTGGAGCTGTGGAAAAATACTAGTATGCATCTGCCCGATTGCTCACGGCATCTCAGACTGAGATTATTCCATAATTTCGACATATCTGAAAATTTGTGCATCCACTCATAGTTTTGCCCCGTCAATTGGGGAATCAAAAAGGAATTCGAATGGGTGGACTACAAAAACTGCCATGGACTTCATTGCGAGTGAGGCGTTTTGGCTCCTAGGCTCATCTCCAGGCTCATCTACACCCACGCTGAATAAAAAATCAAAACAAATACAAGAAAAATTAAAAGAAAATCTTTTTTTTGGCATGGTAAATAATTTGATGCCTAATGTCCGCTCCAAATTTCAAGTCATTTGAACATCTGAGTAGCTCTCGGCAAAAATGACAAATTTGGGGTCTGTTAAAAAGTGTATTGTTCATATACTGTTTAGACCCAATTTGACTTTTTTGCTGAGAGCTACTCAGATGTCCAAATGCTTTGACATTTGGAACGAACCTCACACACCAAATTATCTACCTTACATAAAAAATTTGGAATGTTTTGATTTTTTTTATTTTCTATGAATTATCTTTTGACCGGGTGCAAATGAGCCCGGTCTCAGAATTGGATATTGGCTTCATTGCCCCATATACTAGTATACTAGTATGAAGTATCATTCATTCTACAGCCACAATATTCTCTCCGGCCCGTATCTCCCCACAGCCCATGTATGACCTTCGATTCAGTTTGCCCCCCTTGAGCTTGTTGCCGCGAAAAATTGCAAGTCCTTATATGAACTGATGCCTTCAAGCTGCTGATTCTTAGTCTTCGTTTGGGTTTGGTGGCTGCCACTGATGGCCGGGGCTGAGGAAAAGCAAGGGTAAGGTTGCTCAACCAAGAGGCGTGGCAACCTCAGCATCTCACACCCGTTCGCTGGGGGATAAGGAGACGGGAAGATCATGCACGTGGTCCCTTGGATTTTGAGATCCGTTGCTCAAACGGAAGCATACCAGTTCTCCGAAGCTCTGGATTCGGTGATGACTTTGCAATCATGGGCATCTCCTACGAGGAACGCAATTTGCGTGTCGTTGATGTATACAAAGAGGAACACTTCAACATCTCCAATAGCAGCTGTCAGTTCCCGACATGGAACACCTCCGCGCAACTGGCACCTCCGTTTAAGGTCAACCCTGCCAACCTGAACCTCGTCTTCTACAACTTCACGGAGACGGCAGCTCATCGGAACAGGGCGCTGGTGAAGATGAGATGTGTGGACGCGGCCAATGCATATGTTCGCACGCGAGTGCGCTACGACGCGACCAGGGACTATGCCGGCTACGCTCTAGAGGGTTGCAATGCTATCGTCGTGCCGGTAATGGCCTCGTCCAGCTCGACGAACACGAGCCACTACAAGCAGCTCATCAGGGCTGGCTTCCACATGTCATGGGATTTGCCACCTCTCCCTGCACCTGTACCTCCCCCTACGCCTGCGCCTGCACGTAAGTTCACCCGCCGAATCATCTTCAAAATTTTAATCAAGTTTTGTTGCCAAGCTAGGACGTTCAGTACCTGTTATGTAGTACTCTCTCCGTCCGGAATTACTTGTCACAGAAATAGATGTATTTCAGTTCTAGATACATCCATATCTATTCATTTGTACGACAAGTAATTCGGGATGAAGGGAGTGTGTGTGACGTACCTCGGCTGTGGGCTGTGGCAAGCATGGAAACTACTGCTCTCATTAGGTACGTGGCCGTGTGCATCATTAGAAGTTCGTTAACAAGTTGAACTGGGGTGTGGTACAGAACAACAAGTGGCTTCTATTACGAAGATCGATTCTGGTATGAAGTCTGAATTTCTCAGCTCTGCCTAATCTGAACTCTCAACTCTTAACTGGTCTGAAGTCAGAAAACTGAACTTCTCAAGTCTGCACTGCGGCCAAACATGCCACCATGAGCTTGTTTACTGGTCCAGTAACAGGCAGTAGCAAATGGACCTTTTCGAGATTCGCATGCTGATGGTCTAGCTCGGAGCTCACATGTGGGATGCCAGCTAGGATGTTTCGGTATCACCTAAAATTTTCCTGTTAGAATGAGCTAGATTACCCTTCAGCAAAAAAAAAGTAATGTCATGGCATATTCTTTACTACTACGAAAACACTTGGATAATTGATAGTAAAAAATGTTTAGTTAACATCATACACAATTAGCGTTCTATATTAGGATGATTCAACTGATGCAAAGCCCGGAGATGGTTTAGCCTTCTTTCAATGAAAAAAAGGTGATCCAAAGGAGAATTTTATTTTGGTGATCCAAAGCAGATTTTTTTTGAAGGAATCCAATCTTTAGATTCCAACCGCCGGTCCTCTAGATCTCCTCGTCCCAGCCCCCTCCTCGCCGCCGCCAGACGGCGTCCGCCGGGCAAAGCCCGTGCGCGGCGCTGGCGGCGGCGGGGCTTCTTCTCTCATTCCCCTGCACGGGATCTCAGCAGCGCGGGGTGGCTGCTCCATGTGGGGGACGCGGGATCGGCGGGGCTCCTGGTGGCAGGCGCTCGTGGATCCGGTGGCCGCGAGGCCGGGAGACGGTGGTGCAGCCCAGCGACGGTGTTGTAGCTCGGCGCGATGGCGTCGGTGTTGCAACCGGCTTGACTTGGCCTGATCGGCGGCGGTGGCTGGCGTGTCCCTGGTCACCGATGCGTGGCCCGGGGAACTCTGGCGGAGGCTGTGCCACCACGGCTGCAAGGGCATCGTGGGAGCCGGCCGTGGCGGCGGGCGGCGGCGGATCTCGGACCCCTGGCCCAGATCTAGTCTCCAGAAGAGAAGGCAGTGATCCATGCACAGGAAGCTGGATGGAGTTTTTTGAACAGATCTGGGTGAAAACATGCTCTTGGCTAGATGCCAAGGCCGGCGATGGCGGCGCTCTTCGGTGTCGTTCCCTTCTTGAAGGCATTGCCATGGAGAAGTTCAGACCACTATCTGCTACCTCCGGGGGAAACCCTAGATTGGTAGATCGGAAGACGACGGCGCGCTTGTGTCGTTTCCCCCTTGGGGGCGTCATTTTTGGAGGTGTACACGAGCTCGAGGGACCAGCGGACCACATCTTTGGTGGAGCGGTGCTTCCTCCTACACATTGATGGCGATGGATCTTGATGGCGTGGCGCAGTGCAGATTTGGTCTCCGATGTGTGGGGATGGACTCGCGCAGGAGGACGAAGTTGTCTGGCGTCGTGGTGGCGTCGACAACAGCTAGACCGGGCAAGGTAGATGCAGTAGTACAACACTGAAGATGGATTGGTGGCAGGTGGCTGCGACGGCCTCATATCCGGCAGGAGTCCTGGTTGAGGAGTGCGCCGGACTGGTGGGTGCCCCATACCCGGCAGGCGTCCTGGTTGGGACCTCAGGTCTTAGATGTTAGGCTTGGCTGCGAGGTCTGTTTGGTATTAGGTCTAGACTATCAGCATCACTATATCAACTGGATAGGAGTAGCGACAGATGTTGCCTAGACGGTGGCTTTAGTCTTACTGTTGTATGACTTTGTAAGGTCTTGTGTGAATAATTAATAAAGTGGCTGCATGCATCGTCGAGATGTAGAGGCCGGGGGTCCTCCTCCTTTTTTAAAAAAAATACGTCCTACAGAAAGAATCCTAAAGACTAAAATCCTACAAAAATTGTTAAATTCATTTCATTTGAACATTTTACGGGATTTGCTATTTCTAAGTTGGTTGAGAAGTTTTGATTTTCAAATGCTAAGGTTACAAAAAGGAAGTGTAACGCCTATATGTAGAAATGTGCAACCGAAGGTTAGAGGGCTTTTCTTGTACTCGTCACTGTTACGTGCCAAGTGTGAACGTTGTACAAAGATCAGAATCTACACCTTAGCAAACAAGACCACAAAGTAGCTTGTGGTTTGTGCTTCGACCACGTGATCTCCTACCCATTCTTGCTCAGGGATATGGAGTGGTCCTGTGGATTTTGAGGTCCTTTGCAAAAATGATGGCTTCCGCACCTACTAAATATGGATTGAGCCATTTGGATGTTCACTCTCTCTAGTGGGTATAGAAAAGCAAATGCGTCCACAAAACCAGTCAAAGGAGTTGGCTAATATCACTTGTATTACCTTCTCCCTCATCTTCGTCCTTCCGTATCATCTGTCGAATTTGCGCCATCCTTCCCCGTTACCAAATGAGTCTCCTCGATTCAGACTGCTGCCCATGCACCCAACCTCGCTGCTCTCCATGTTGTTCTCACTGTTCCTCCTATTCCATCAGCGCGCGCATGCCGGATGTGAGCCGGTGGTGTGTGGGAACTTCACCATCAAGTACCCATTCTGGCTCGACGCGCCCAGCCGCCCCCCGCCGGAGCCCTCCTGCGGCCACCCAGCCTTCGAGCTCTGGTGCATCAACAACAACACCACGGCTACCATGAGCGGCTCCCCTATATCCACGTCCACAAGATGGACTATGGCACACAACCCTCCGTCGTCTACCACAACAGGGTCGCGGCGGGCACCCATGTCGTTTGCCGCGCCGACTTCAACGTCTCATCCAACTTAGCTCTCACCCTGTTCCTGACAGTCCTGACAGGCACCGGTGACTGCCCTGCCTGCATTGCCAGTGGGGGCTAGTGTCCGTACAGCAACGCGGCCGCGGCGTTTGCGTGCCTCTGGCCCGATGGCGTGCAGCTCGGGCCAACATGTGCTGGTAAGCCTCCAAATTAATTTGCATCGTCATTCTAAAATAAATTCCATTGAGTAACGAAAATGCGATAGTTATCTTGGATGATCAATATTACCGGTTCTGTGGAGCGTAGAGTGGGGCAGTGCACTTGGTCCACCGACACCAGTGACGTCGTGTCCCACCCTCTTTGGCTGAGAGACTCTTATACCTCATTTCCATTCCGCTGGACAATTTACTCTTCTAAGAACCTCATATGTGTTAAATAAGCAACCTGTCGATTTGCACAACAATTGTGCTTGTTGAACAATTGATTTAGCATAAACTGAAGTCACGAGTTGTATTGATTCAGTACGAGGAGTACATATAGCTCTGCTAGCAGCGGTTACAGTACCAGGCACTACCGGACTCGCGGGCTATGCCTACGGCCCAGGGCCGTCGGCATAGGTCATTTGCCGTCGGCATAGATCTATGCCTACGGCTGCCGTCGGCATAGCCCCGTCGGCGTAGATCACGTCAGCGTAGATGTGTCAGACCGTCGGCGTAGTATAGCCGTCGGCATAGGTGCATATGCCAACGGCCGTGGGATAGCCATCGGCATAGTTTAGCCGTCGGCGTTGTTTTCCGTCTGACGGCAACGGACGGCGCCGTCAACAGCGCTGGCGATTCAGGGGACGACACGTGGCGCAGGTAGCCGTCGGCATAGATGGAAATCTATGCCGATGACCTAGCCGTCGGCATACCTGCGCCACGTGTCGTCCCCCGGCTTCTCCTGGCGGCAGGGCGATGCCTACGGCTAAACTATGCCGACGGCTTTGCCGTAGGCATAATTCTGCCACGTGGCAGCTCCTGGTTTCTCCTGGCAGCAGGGCTATGCCTACGGTAAAGCCGTCGGCATAGTTTGCCACGTGGCAAGCCCTGGTAACCCCTGGGCGTATATATGCCGACGGCTTTGCCGTAGGCATAGTTTTTTTTTATTATTTTCCCTGTTTTCTCTTTTCCAATTCATTTGACAGCATTTCAAAACAGAACAATATGAAATTATGCAGAAATATGACAATTCATCATGTGAACATACTCAAGTTCATCTAAACATACTCAAGTTCACCATCATCATCTAAACATACTCAAGTTCATCACATCATCTAAAGATCATCACCGATGGAAGTTCATGAACATAAAAGTAGTGCAAGACATGAAACATGATAAAAGTAGGAATATGAAAGGCATGGCACGATGGCCACATGCACGGAATCATCAAGCAAGAGCACCTCCGCCAAAACCACCACCTCCGCCACGGGATCTAGCCCTTTGACTTTGCACGGATGGGCTTTGACCACTGGACCTCTTCACCCAGTTGTGTCGGGTCGGCCCAGAGGGACACCGGGGAGCAACATCTGGGCCAAACCCACAGCTAAATCCACTCCGTGTAGACCCGATGCGGTAGTTTCCCCCCTCCAGGTGCCGGCGGCGGCGCCGTCCGTGAGGGGGCCACGCACCGGAGACGCGTGCGGCCTCTTCGGACATGCCACAACACCACCCCGCATGTATGAGGGCCCGATACGACGCTCCGGTGGCATTGCTACCCCCCAGGGCCCCCGTCCCGCCTAACCTTGGAGCGGTTGACCACGGGATCTAGCCCTTTGACTTTGCACGGATGGGCTTTGACCAGTGGACCTCTCCACCCGGTTGTGTCGGGTCAGCCCAGAGGGACACCGGGGAGCAACATCTGGGCCAAACCCACAGCTAAATCCACTCCGTGTAGACCCGATGCGGTAGTTTCCCCCCTCCAGGTGCCGGCGGCGGCGCCGTCCGTGAGGGGGCCACGCACCGGAGACGCGTGCGGCCTCTTCGGACATGCCACAACACCACCCCGCATGTATGAGGGCCCGATACGACGCTCCGGTGGCATTGCTACCCCCCAGGGCCCCCGTCCCGCCTAACCTTGGAGCGGTTGACCACGGGATCTAGCCCTTTGACTTTGCACGGATGGGCTTTGACCAGTGGACCTCTCCACCCGGTTGTGTCGGGTCAGCCCAGAGGGACACCGGGGAGCAACATCTGGGCCAAACCCACAGCTAAATCCACTCTGTGTAGACCCGATGCGGTAGTTTCCCCCCTCCAGGTGCCGGCGGTGGCGCCGTCCGTGAGGGGGGCCACGCACCGGAGACGCGTGCGGCCTCTTCGGACATGCCACAACACCACCCCGCATGTATGAGGGCCCGGTACGACGCTCCGGTGGCATTGCTACCCCCAGGGCCCCCGTCCCGCCTAACCCTAGAGCGGTTGACCACGAGATCTAGCCCTTTGACTTTGCACGGACGGGCTTTGACCAGTGGACCTCTCCACCCGGTTGTGTCAGGTCCGCCCATAAGGACACCCGGGAGCAACATCCGGGCCAAACCCACAGCTAAATCCACTCCGTGTAGACCCGATGCGGTAGTTTCCCCCCTCCAGGTGTCGGCGGCGGCGCCGTCCGTGACGGGGCCACACCCCGGAGATGCGTGCCGCCTCTTCGGACATGGCATAACACCATCTGATTGTGGTAGGTCATCCGATATATATGAACACTTGGAGCAAAGTCCCCTTCGTATAGACCCGATGCGGTTGTTCCCCATTCTAGTTGCCGGCTGGCGGCGGCACCGTTCGTGAGGGGGGTCACACCGCTCTGTACAGAACCGAAAAATAATGTATGTATGCTTATTAACACATACTGTATGTAAGTTAGTTAAATAATAATAATAAAGAAAACAGTGAAGAAAAAGAAAAAAAAACTATATGTATGCTTATTAACACATATTATATGTATGCTTATTAACACATACTGTATGCTTAATAATAATAATAATAATACTAATGGGAAAAAGAAAGAAAGAAAAAAAAACTATGCCGACGGCAAAGCCGTCGGCATAGCTGCGGCCAGGGCAGATGGACAGCGCCGCGGATCGATGACGTGTCAGATATGCCGACGGCTGCCGTCGGCATATGTCCTGGTCGGTGCGCTCTGGATCGGTGACGTGTCACCCGTATCTATGATGACGGCCACCTGTCAAGGCCGTCGGCATAGATTTAACGTCGTTAGCCGGCCGTGATGAGTGTTGTCGGCGGGCCCGCATCTATGCCGACGGCCTATTTATGCCGACGGCAGTTGTAGGCGTAGTCTGGGATAAGCCGACGGCTG
Organism: Triticum urartu; assembly: GCF_003073215.2. Taxonomy (NCBI): domain Eukaryota; kingdom Viridiplantae; phylum Streptophyta; class Magnoliopsida; order Poales; family Poaceae; genus Triticum; species Triticum urartu. Next base: position 30,426,694 of record NC_053024.1, read on the forward strand.
TTATGTGCCGACGGCTGCTGTCGGTGTAGACGGGGATAGCCCGACGGCCATTGTACGCCGACGGCCAGGACCTAGCTGTCGGCATAGCTTGGGTTAGGCCGACGGTGGCCGTCGGCATACATTTGGCTGTCGGCTTAGAGCCCTGTTCCGGTAGTGAGGCATGCACACAAGTCGTGCCGTCGTGGTGTAGAAAGTGGAGACGACCAAGTCTTGTACTAACTGAAACATGACAGACTGAACTCTGCACTTAACAGTGCTCACTTAGATATATGATCGCAATCGCCTGCCGCTGGCCTCAAGTGCCCAGTTTGAACCAAGCTGGAGCATCTAAAATAATTACTGAGATATAGAATCCTCCAAAGAAGAGAAGTGAGAGATGCCAGACCTGGCACAATCGGTCATTGGTAGTAGCAAAATGTCATGGTCCTTCCAATCTGTGCACTCCACACAAAAATATTTGACCAATCAAGGTTTTGAAGTCATCAGAAAGTAAAAGACAATGATACTTTGACCGTGGACGGGCGCAGCTATTGTTAGGCCGCGTGAGACTACTAGTATCACAGATTCTGCGCGAAGCAAGGCTTCCAACTTTGACCGTGGACGGGCGCAGCTATTACATTATCACCTCGATCTCATCTAGAGTAGTTTGCAAGAGCAAGCAGATGGATCCGTTTCACGTCTCTGCAGCTGCCATGTTCTTCTCAGCCATGCTTCTGCTCACCCTCCTCTCTGGCATCACCGCCAGCGCCCAAGAAACCACAACGTCGTCGTTGCTCTCAACATCCTGTGAGCCGGCGATGTGCGGGAGTCTGCGCATCGAGTACCCGTTCTGGCTCGGCGGCACGCACCCGCCAGAGTGCGGCTACTGGGCCTTCCAGGTCAGCTGCCACAGCAACGGCACGGCCTCCCTCAAGAACTCCATCTGGACGTACCAGATTCTGGAGATCTCCTACCCAGACAGCACCTTCCGGGTCACCAACTCCCAGCTCTCCGACGGCACCTGCGACTTCGAGCTCCGCGTGAACGCCTCCTCCGAACTCGGCCTCGCGCCATTCAGCATCAGCGCGGCTAACCACCAGCTCTTCTTCCTGTACAACTGCACCGAGCAGCAGGCGCGGCAGCCGCCGCCGACGTGGGCGCATGTGAACTGCGCCAACGGCTCGCTCAACAACTCGTTCGCGTTGCTTGCTGGGAATTACAAGCCGGACGACAAATGGGAGCCGGAGAACTGCACTGTGTCCATGATGCCGGTGCTCGGCTACCCGGGGGCGACTGGGGCAAACTACAACCGGCTGATCAAGGGCGGGTTTCGTCTCGAGTACACGGCCGGCGACTGCACATCGTGCAGAGAGACCGGTGGGCTTTGCCGGATCAACACCACCTATGATATCTTCGAGTGCCGCTGCTCTGACGGCGTGTCTGACCTCATCATCTGTCATAGTTCAGGTAACTCTAGCGGCAGTTCAATCCCAGGTTTAAAGAATTTCGAAAAAAAAATTGTCGTGTAAAGAATTATCATTTAGTACTACATGTATATTCATACATTTTATATGATTCAACCAGTTTAATCCGTGAGGTTTCGTTGGCTAATTAATCGCCCTCAAGAACAAAGACTAGAACTATGATATTTGTAAACCTCTGTAAGATTATATTTCTGCAATTTAAATACACATTCCATCAAAATTTGATAGAATTTGTCTAAAAATTTCGAAATAATTACATGATTTATGAAATTTCAGTCATTTCGGCGAGGAGCGAAATGTTTCTCTATTTAAAATTTTAAATCTGCTCCCTTCGTTCCTAAATATAAGTCGTTGGGGGAGTGTAAACTGAACGTACTCCCGCAGCGACGGGGTAATATCAATTAACTCTCGCTTTTTTCTTTGTCGAAATATTGACAAGGTTGACGAAATATCAATCTTCCCCACATTTGTTTTTTTCTTCTCCTTTCCTATGTGATTATCTAGTTGGCAGTTTACATTTCTCACCAAATATCTCTTCTTCTTCCTTCTTCCTGTACACCAATCGTCTGGTGGCAGGGGTTCTGGAGGTAGGTACCCAGCTCACCATGATTCAACACGGCACGTGGATCCGTCTTCGATGCTTGTTACCTGTCCACTATGGAATTCAGTTTAGTTCAGTGTTCAACCACAGTTGGGATGCTTATCATTTTTCTTCCTCCAAAATCCTTTGTATCTGGTCAGGGTTTAGGGCTTACATGGGTAACATGTGTGCGGCGATATCCATATCGTGTATTCTTTGTGGATCTGCGGCGGGTAACTGCCCGAGTGTGGCTACCATACCTTCCAGTTCACCCACGACAGCACCAACAAGGCCTCGCTCTGGATGAGATCCTCGTCATCTCCTGCCCAGAAAACTCTATCCGTGTCACCAACCTATAGCTCTCCAACAGCGTGTGTGATATCGAACTCCGCGTGGACACCTCTTCTAATACTGGCCTCCGCATCAGCGTTGCCAACCAGGAGCTCTTCTTCCTCTACAACTGCCCCTCCATGTGCGGCCGCCTCCGCTTACATAGGAACCCACGAACCATGCCAGTGGATCCAACACCGGTCGCTCAATAACTCATTTGTGTGGCTTGCTGCGGCGTACAAGCCATGTGGCATTTGAAGGCCGATTCAGGGAACTGTACCTTTCTGATGATGCCAGTGTTGGGGTACGAGGGGGTGGCTGATGAAGTTAGGTTTCTTCTTGAGTGCATGGCCGGCGGCTGCAAAGTGGACATGGAGAATTTGCAAGATCAATATCGCCTATGATATCTTCAAGTGCCACTGCTCCAGGAGCATGTCTTTGTCCATCATCTGCGGGCGGAGTTCACATATATAATAGTGACAGTGAGTTTGATCGTAAAAAAAGATACACCGCTTTAGTTCTGTACATTAAGTAGTCTTCGATTTTGGCGCACTAAGTTGAGGGTATTTAAAAGAAAATTGAACACAACATGCACATACCTACTAGCTGTAAATGGTTTCCTTTTATCTCCTTGTATGGCTGATGTTCTGTCCAGTTTACTCTGTTTTTTCAGTTAGGGGGCTATGATCGTTGTTTTACAGTGTTTTGTAGCGGCATTTAAGCTCTTATCTATAAGTTGCAGCGTTGATTATGGCGCATGGAAGAGGTTTGGCTTGAGATTGTAATATCTGATTGAACCTTTTGGGTCGATCACAAAACTATGTCTTATCAGATTCATTGAATAAATGAAATTGGGGGCAGAAGCTCCTCAGGAAATGCATGCCGCCTGTCTAGTGTAAACTCAACATAACGCATGCCGCCAGTGTAGTTCTGTAGCATAAAGAAATATTCTTCAGTTTTTCCACACTATGGTTCATGCTGCTCGTAAATAGGATTTGCAGGAAAATTAACAGAGCACGCATGTTCCTGCTAATTTCCATGTAGATTGAAATATACCATCCAATGCATCAGTTTATGTGATCGCTCATATTGGCTACTAAATCTACACATGCCTACAACTTTTTATTTGCCGATCCGTATTTGATCGACATAGCTACTCTATCAAAAGGAAGTCAGATATATAGCCCATGTTCTATTGTTCTTCACATGCAATGCATTTTTAGTTTTTTACTTCATGGGCACAATACTGAAGATCCATACACGATGCTATTCATTTTCTTTTGAAAAAAACCAATGCAGTACTGTTGGATAACATTGCTTTTACTCATAAATGTTATATATGTTATATTCCAGGTAGCAAGGGGACTAGCAAGAAGATTATTCTAATAGGTATGCTCACACTTTTGCCATTTTCTCATGTGTAATGAATTAAATATTAGTAGTTCACTAGCAGTGATTTCTATGTTGAAATACTACCTTAAAAATCTTTCACTATGTAATCATTGAAAATTGATTCTGGAATTAAAACTTGAAAACAAGGAACTCTCATTTGAGAAATTTAAACTATTGATGGTCTTAGAAATCTACTTCAATCTCAGTTGTGACATCAGCCGCTGGAGCCTTGCTCTTTACATGTATTTATGTCCTGGTATGGCGCAAAAAAGGGAAAAGACTAAGGTTTCTCCTTTGCAAGAAGACTAGCAGCAACACCGAAAAGAATTATGAGGCCATGATAGTATCGTACGGATCCCTAGCTCCAAAAAGATACATGTATTCAGAGGTAATGAAGATAACATCTTCTCGCAACGATCAGCTTGGAAAAGGAGGTTATGGTGTTGTTTTCAAAGGAAGTCTGCATGATGGTCGTCTGGTCGCAGTAAAATTCTTGCATGACTGCAAAGGAAATGGGGACGAGTTTGTTAATGAAGTTATGAGCATTGGCAGGACCTCTCATGTTAATGTTGTTAGCTTATATGGGTTTTGTTTGGAGGGATCAAAGCGAGCTCTTATATATGAGTACATGCCCAACGGTTCCTTGGATAAGTACATTTATTCAGAGCACCCCAAAGAAATTTTAGGATGGGAGAGGCTTTATGGGATAGCAATTGGGATTGCTCGTGGCCTCGAATACTTGCACCATAGCTGTAATACACGTATCGTCCATTTCGATATCAAGCCCCAAAATATCCTTCTAGACAAAGATTTTAGCCCAAAGATTGCTGATTTTGGTCTAGCTAAATTGTGTCATACAAAAGAGAGCAAGGTTTCAATGACTGGTACTAGAGGAACAATTGGGTTCATCGCTCCAGAAGTTCACTCTCAAAGCTTCGGAGTGGTTTCAACAAAGTCAGATGTTTATAGTTATGGAATGATGCTGCTGGAGATGGTTGGAGGCAGGAGAAACGTAAAACCAATTGTTGCAAAATCCAGCGAAAAGTATTTTCCAGACTGGATATACGACCACTTTGCGCAAGATGATGGATTACAAGCATGTGAAGTCACATCAGAAATTGAGGAAATCGCAAGAAAGATGACCTTAATTGGCTTGTGGTGCGTACAAATATTGCCTGCATATCGCCCTACCATAACCAAAGTTCTAGAAATGTTCGAGAGAAGCTCAGATGACATGGACATGCCACCAAAGCAAAACTTCTCTGGATTGCTGTAAGATATTTCTCCCATATTTTTGTTCCTTTGTTTTTCTGTGCAATTATGATTATGCAATAACTTGACCTACACGCGTATCTCTCATTGCAGTGAAAGTGCAGCTCACAATATGGATGTACAGAGTTCAAGTTCTACCAGATCTGAGGAGATCAGCCTTGTGAATTCAAAAATCCTACAACAATCGCCAACTCTGTGAGCAGATAGGCCATGTGAGTCAAAGAACCTGCATTCATCTCCAACACTGTGAGATGGTGGCCTTGTAGGCCTGTACTAGAGTACATGCAGAAATTGAACAAGCACAGCGAAATTCGGCATTGTAGTAGCACATATTCCATGTATGCATTACCTAGAGTAAAGAGCATCCACATGCCAGCGTCCTATGTTACCGACCACAGAAGGAATAAAATTTATTCTGATGAGTTTTGTGTTCCAACTGCTAAAAGGCATAGGAAGCAGACAGCTTCCAACTAGGGCTGGACGTCCGAGCGAGTTTTTAGACTCGGCTCGAAGCTCGCTCCAACTCGGCCCGTTACAGCTCGGCCCGGTATGATAATTAGGCGAGCCGAGCTATGGAAATAGGCCCGATTCTCGACCGAGCCGAGCCGAGTTTCGCCCGGTCCATCTCGGGGACTCGTTGAGGCCCAGCCCAAATTCGGTTAGGTCACAGCAGAGAGAGAGCACACACGCGACGCGGTTTCCTCACCTTCTCCCTTTCTCTGCCCGGCGCCGCCACCCCTCTCCTCGCTGCACCGCAGGCTGGACTCATCGGGCTTGGCACCGATGGCGATGGCCGACGCCGCCTTCCCTCACCACAGCGGACACAGACGGACCTGTCTCCCCTGGTTTCTCACCGAACGACAGGAGCAGGTAAGCGATCTCTTCTCTCCTTCCCATCCTTGCCCCTAGCAACCTGCACTGGCGCACACACACGCACCAATTTGATGGATGGATCATGGATGGATGCTTGTAGTTTCGGTTGGAGGGCGCGGCTAGCTAGGAAACAAGATGGATGGATGCTAGACGAGTTTAATGGATGGATGCTTGTGTTTGTAGGCTGGAGAGTGCAGCTAACTAGGATGTATGCTATGCTGCACGAATTTGATTGATGGATGGATGAATTTGTTTGTGCTTGATTGTGTAGACTGATTAGTGATTATTATCTATGTAAATTTTTGTTGATGATTGACTATTTGTTCTTCGCTGATGTATGCAGAGCCCCTCTGTCGCAAGAATGGACAAGGAAAAGGGGAAGGAGAGTAGGAGGAGAAGGAGAAGGAGAGGAGCTTGGTGTCCATTATGAAGACTAAGCCGCTTGTCCCAGGAAGCAGAAGGGGAAGGGGAAGGGCAAGGGTTGTGTCGCTGTAGAGGAAGCGGGCCAAGGATTACGGCAATGTCCTGCTCGCCGAGTTGTTATTAAGGGTAAAAAAAGCTCCACCGCCTTGACGTCTCGCTGACCCTGCCGACGCCAAGAGCCGCACCAACCCCACTGTCCGCCTCTGGATGGCGGATCTCGAACGCCGCCTACCAAGCCGACCATGTCCTCAAAAACTTCCGCTACGAGGCGCTGCGGCGCTGTGCCGACGACCACATCCGCGGCCCCTCCTCCATGAGTCCTTGTCTCTATTTTCAGTTTAATTTGGAAATGGATTTTCTGTTTAATTTGGAGTGGAAGCCCCGTAATCTATGGAAATTGAAGGATTTTAATTTTACTGAAATTAAAGATGGTCCTGTGTGGCTCTGTTGTTTTCATTCAGTTTGTAAGTGACTACAATTCCTGGCTACATAAGCGTCAGTCTGTCAAGTGTCAAGTGTCAAATTTCAGAGGACACTTGAAATCTAAGCATCAAAGAGGTTCAGTCAGTCTGTCCAGTGTCAACTAACACTTGAGATATTTGTCGAACACGTTCTGTAGTAGAAACGGAATCTACATCTTTACCGGTATGGTTGTGCCAAATATGTGTGTCCAAGCTCCTGTGTTTGCTGTTTTTGCTATCCAAAGGTTAAATATATGTGTGTGCAAGCTCATGTATGTGTTGTTTTTGGTATCCAAAAGTCAAATATAAGTTTGTACAAGCTCATGTATATGCGTGTCCAAGTTCATGTGTGTGCTGTTTTTGTGTGCTAGGCAATGGAGCATGATAAGCAAGCGGAGAAGGATTATGAAGAGGAGGAAGAGAATGAGGAGGACGAGGATGAGCGCCAAGTGTTATGCTATGCAAAATTTCATTGTTTGGCTGTCAACATTCAATATTTTTGCTGTATAAAGTTCAAAGGAGGAGCTGTCCAAAATTCAAAAGCAATGATGCCCAATTCTTTTCATCACTATGACCATTTTTTAAACCATAGACTGCTAGATGTTGCGTTTTTTGCAATATAAAGTGCTTCTTTTCCAAATTATGGCTTTAATTGCTGTAGAAGATCAAAACTGGTCTTTAAAAACAGGTTACATCCCAGCTGTTATGGTGCCAGCTGGCTCACGAGCCGGCTCGGTCTGAGCCGAGCCATAGCAAAAACGAGCCGAGCCGCCTAAAGCAGGCTCGTTGGCTGAGCGAGCCGAGCCGAGCCGAGCCGCTTGAGAGCGAGCCAAAGACAGGCTCGGATCAAACTCGGCTCGGCTCGGCTCGGCTCGTGTCCAGCCCTACTTCCAACACCTTCTTGACTGGAAATTTCCCCCAAAACTGAATATACGCCATTTAGGCTCTAAACTACAGGCCCTAAAATTTCAGAATCCGGATGCATAGAGTGTATAACCATCAAAACATTGTGATGTTATATGTCAATTCATAGTAAGCAGATTAATCGTGGAAGCGAAGGCGTACACTTACTTGGTCTTCTTTGTAGATTGTATCCACTCAATCCTGTTGCGTCGTGCTTTTCCTTGACGCGGGCAGAACCTCGCCGGCGATCACGGCCCAACTCCCCGCGCGTATTCCTCTCCCTGCGCCGATGCCGAGCGGATACGTGGGGGTGGACTAGGCTGGTGGTTGGCCGGCGATTACCCATGGCGCCAGCGATCCACATGTCAGAAGATGCTGTGGTGAGACGCCTTGCTCTTCTCTGTGCGGGTAACAACGACAGCCACGCGCCGCAGCTGCGCCGACAAGGGGGTGGCGCGGGGAATCGGGGGCGCATCCGGCCGGCCACCGGCTGCGCAACACCGATTGACGCCGGAGATTTTGGGCTATAGGCATAGGCCTTCTCGAAGACCCATGTTCCTGAAAGCCCAAACAAACTCATCGAAGGAAATGGGGAGTGATTTCCGATAGCGAACATGTCACGTATGGCCCAGGAAGGAACCACGTGGCCCAGTTTGTCTTCGCTGCCCAATTATGCCTTTTCCTCTATATATTTTTTAAGATACCTTTCCTCTCCAATTTTGATCATTTTTTCTTTCAAAAAGAAAGGTTAAATCTCCAAAATTCTGGTCGGCGGATCCACAAATTCATGCCATTAAAACTTATGCGAGGTAATCTGACAAAAATCATCGAAACGTAGAGTACGTGAGATGGATAACAATGATAGAATCGTGTCAAGATATAAAGAGCCTGTTTGGAGTCCCTCCACTCCACGACTCCGCTCCCGAAGGAGGCGGAGCCGATCCGAACACTGCAACTCCCTGGAGTCGGCAGAGCGGAGCGGAGCAATCTGCAGTTGGAAATCGCAAAGTAGGGGATGAGGTGCTCCGCAGATCCATAAAACATGGGAGTTCACCCAATTTATGACACTACCACCGATAAGTGAAGCGTACCAGTTCGTTCGTGTTATTTCTGTCATGCATGTCTCCTTTTCAATCCTGCCACCTCTCTTCACTATGGGCCACATGCCAGAATATTGGGCTTTTGGTCCATCTCATGAACCGGAGCTGAGCGAACAAGCCAAACAGTTTCCTGGCTCTCGCCATTGATGGAAGAGTGGGAACTCACATGGAGGAGCCAGAATGCAGGATTTCATGGAGCTGGTGGATAACCGAACATGCTAGAAATAAACACCCACGACCAGGTCACCGTTTATAGTCCTCCTTTGAAGAGATAACACACTTGTGGTTTAATTTTGCGTCCAGCCTGAGAAGACGGAACACCAATTTCCATCCTCGACAGAGGTTCAACAAGTGAAAGTTGGGCCAATGGCACAAAGACAACTCGTTCAACAAGGTAACACTGCAAGTTTACCGCTACATGTCTGGCTAGAAAAGACAAGATCACGGATTTGTCACCCCCGCCATGAAGTGGTGTTCTAGTTATCATATGCGATGTGTCTTCCAAAGGAGAAATAAATAGCATAAAACTACTACTTTACAGGCTAGGGTTTCAAAAAACTACTGGTTTTTAATTTTTCTCAGATAACTACCAACTGGGTGGTCGGCTGTTTCAAAAAACCCAAAATCTTTGTTGTTAAAAAATTAAACAGGTTTATGACAGGTTGGGCCCGCACCTAAACGATACGTTCATTTGACCGTTTGTTTGACCGGTAACTGACATGTGGGTCCCACATGTCAGTGTCTGTAAACTTTTCCAAAATGCCATCAGGTCCCTGCAAACTTTTCAAAACGCAATCGGGTCCCTGCAAACTTTTGAAAAAAGCAATCGGGTCCCTCCCGTGGCCGTGCGCCAGCAACCGGCGTGAGGGTCGCCGGCCAGCAGCCATTGCACTGCCGTGAAGCTCCCTTCAGTCGCGGGTGACGCGTGGAGCTCCCTTCCGTCGTGACAGGAACAGCGCAGGCAGCTCGCCGGCGACCAGGTTGTGGGCCAGGCGGAAGGAGGCAGCTCGGCCGCAGCGTTCCTCAGCGCGAAAGGCGGGGCTTCTCCAGGCGGCCGACGGGCTGGGTCCAGGCGGAGCTCCTTGCCGGCCGGTGTCGCTTCTCCTGGGCGCGGCGTGCTGCTCGCGGCAGCCTGTGCTCCTGGGCGCGGCGGCTCGCGGCGGCTCGCGGCAACCTTTGCTCCTGGGCGTGGCTCGCAGCGGCCGGCCCTTGCTCCTGGGCGCGGGGTGTGGTGGGGGTGGCCGTCGGTGAGTGGTGGATGCTGGAGCTCGGGCCTTTGCTGGGAGGAGGAGACGGGAAAGAAAGAGACACAAGGAGAGAAGAAATGGTAGGAGGAAGAAGAGACATCTTACATGTGGGTCCCACAATAAGTTAACGGTCAAACAAAACGGTCAACTAACGGATTGTTTAGGAGTGGGCCCGACCTGTCATAAATCGGTTTAAAATGTTAGCAATGCGGGATTTGGGTTTTTTGAAACAGCCGACCACCCACTTGTTAGTTATCTGAGAAAAAAATTAAAACCGGTAGTTTTTTGGAACCCTAGCCTGTAAAGTAGTAGTTTTATGCTATTTACTCCTTCCAAAGCCGTGTCACCCTGTACTCCATGTAGAACCACTAGTAGAAAAAGGGCCATTTGTCCCGGTTCGTAAGGCCCATCTGTCCCGGTTGCGGATATGTGACTAAAGTGTCGTTACTAAAGCCCTAGGCCTTTAGTCCCGGTTCTTATACGAACCGGGACAGATGGGCCTCCACGTGGCCGCTGCGGCGAGCCTAGGCAGGAGGGCCTTTGGTCCCGGTTGGTGGCACCAACCGGGACTAAAAGGCATCCACGCGTCAGCAGCTGGCAGAAGCTGAGTTTTTTTTGAAAGCGGGTGGTTTAGGAGTTTTGGGGGTTAATTTAGGTTGTTAGCTAGCTAATAGAGAGAAGTGTCCGCTCTTATCTCCGTGGTTGGTTTACCAATGCTACTGCTATGCCTAAATATGGCTTAGATTGAAGTGAAGGCAACATGTGGTGCATGTCGAAAGTGATACTAATCCTAACTTGATCATGCATCATCATAATAACAAGTCTACTAATCATCATACAACTTCTACTCATTATTAATAACAAGTCATACGATCATCATCCTCATAGTCATCGAACCAACCCTACTTAATTGTTCTTAGGACATGATTATCAATATTAGGTAGGACCTAAATACCCTCTTTAAGGTAAAATAGTATAAAACAATATAGACCCTAACTCTCCATTATGGAGAATGGAGATCATCCTGTCTCCAATTCTTGCGCTTCGCTTCCTTTTGCTTCCAAGAACCTCCTTACGACTGTCCATACATTTTTTTCTATTCTTGGATTGTCATGTCTCCACTTCTTTTAGAAATCCGGTATGGACAGTTGAGATTCGTAGGATGACCTGGCAGTATGTTCAAAACATCAAGGCGACCATGCTGATACATCAGATGAGGCACAGATCATTCGGGATTATCTGTTGAAAAACATAGTAATAACTTCGTAGTTAGCAATGATGTACTAGTTTTAGAAGTATGCAAAAGATGCATAGATGTCGTAATAGTAAAAAATCTTACCAGGGTATCTCCATGGTAGTTACCGTAGTTCAACACGTGCACTAGTGGCACATATTGACCATAATGTTGAGGAGTTTGATTGTAGATATTGTAATTATCAAGATCAGTACAAAATGCGATCAGATGATTTTTCTCCTGATAAGTTAATTCGGAGCCATCGGTGTAGTGGCACTAGTAGAAAAAGGGTCAAATGTGAAGCACATTAGTGCCGGTTTGTAAAAAAACCGACACTAATGTGATCAATAGTACCGGCTCGTGGCGGCGATCAATAGTACCGGTTCATGGCAAACCTTTAGTACCGGTTCATGCCACGAACCGGTACTAAAGAGGCTGTGGCAGCCTACGGTCAGGCTATGGCCCCACCATCACCATTTAGTGCCGGTTCGTACCACGAACCGGTACTAATGAGGTTATGGCAAGCTGTTTTTAGTCCCACCTCGCTCCCCTAACAAGGCTTTCACCACCTTAAATATGTTTATTCTCAAACTATCACAAGCACTTGGTCTTCATTGAACTCTATGTGTAGAATTTGTGGCCGCAATATGAATCTTCACCGGTTTATAAATCGTTGAGGACTCATATTGACAATTCAGATTGTACACAAAAAAACATTGATGATCAAAGTATTTTTGATGTATAAGATCATATTGACAATTCAGACTGTAAAGAAATATAAGATCATGATCTAAATGCTCTTATATTTTTTGCGTTCAGTATGCACCATTCAAAGCGACACCATCAACTTTCAACCATTTCTGCCTTCATTAGCTATTTTTCATGCATTTAATGATTTGTTTTGAGAACTAAATGACCCGGAAATTGAAAAGCACTACAAATGAACTCTGAAAAAGTTGAAACTTGGCATGGTATCATCATTTCACCCACATAGCATGTTCAAAAAAGTAGAGAGGGTTACGGCAAAAACTGGATGCACTTCGTTTACAAACTGGACAATCTCTTTCGAAGTATTCGGGTTTCTGACGAAATTAAACTCATTTGTTACAAAGGCATTTCATTTTTTAAACTTATTACAAATCCAGACTTTTTGTGCATTCAGTATGCACCATTCAAAGCGACGCCATCAACTTTAAACAATTTCTACCTTCATTTGATGTTTTTCATGCATTTAATGATTTGTTCTGAGCTAAATGACACTAACCTTTAGTACCGATTGGTGGCTCCAACCGGTACTAAAGGGTGACCAGTACTACAGTTTCTTAGTAAGCTGTTTTTTAGTCCCACCTCGCTAAGAGAGAGGGACTAGGAGCGGTTTATAATCCCTGAGTGCAGAGACGATGAAGAAGAGGCTCAATGCTGACGTTGCTTAGCTTCAAGCCTTGAGGAATATGGTAGACTGCACGGAGCTATGTGCAGTGCAGTTTACACTTTTCGAAAAGTTTGAAGCTAATTAACGAGCATTGCACCTCTTTTTTATTTTTAATAACTTATTACAACTCCGGACTTCTTCTGTTATGGCAAAAACTAGATGCACTTCGTGTACAAATGATCGTGAAATTGAAAATCACTACAAAATGAACTCTAAAAATGTTGAAACTTGGCATGGTATCATCATTTCACCCACATAGCATGTGCAAGAGAGTAGAGATGGTTACGGCAAAAACTTGACGCATTTCGTGTATAAACTGGACAATCGCTTCGGAGTATCAGGGCTTCGGACGAGAACTCATGTGTTATACAGGCACTTCATGTTTTTTAAACTTATTTGAACTCTAGACATTTTTTGCGCTCAGTATGCACCATTCAGAGCGACATATCAATTTCCAACACGTTCTGACATCATTTTCTATTTTTCATTCGTTTACTGATTTGTTTAGAGAGCCAAATGACCGTGAAATTGAAAATCACTACAAAATGAACTCTGAAAATGTTGAATTTTGGCAAATTAGATAAAAAACTACTCACAAATAAATAGAAGAAAATAAATATAACAGAAAAGAAAAAACTATACAAAAAACTATGCAGAAATAAATAGAAGAAAAGAAAAAACTATACAGAAAAATTTGGGGCGCTGCCCAATGGGCCTGCTAGGCCACGAGCGTGCAATTACAGGCCCTAAAGGCCCAGCAGGCTCACAGGGCAGCGCGCAGAAGTTAGGCCCAGAAGCCTGCTATATAGAGGAGTTCAAAGAGGCAGCCGCGATTGGGTTTATAAATCAGTGCGGCTGCCCTTCGCCCGGCGAGGTGGGACAAAATTTTGGGCACCGCGGGGTGGCAGCGCAAGGCCTTTAGTACCGGTTGGTGGTTCCAACCGGTACTAAAGGTCGTGCCTTTAGTGCCGGTTAGTGGCTCCAACCGGTACTAAAGGCCTTCGTTTCCCGCCGCTTGGCCTGGCGAAAGTAGGCCTTTAGTACCGGTTGGAGCCACCAACCGGTACTAAAGGCCCATCCTATATATATATAGCACTTACGAAAATTTCAGTTTTCATCCCCCACTTCGTCTCCAACCGCGCGCGCCGCTCGATCCGTCGTGTCGCCGCCCATCGCCCGTCGCCCGTCGTCCGTCGTCGTCGTCGCCCTGTCCCCCGCCGCCGCCCGTCGTCGTCGTCGTCTCGCGCCGCTGCCCCGAACGCCGCCGCCGTCTGTCCTCGTCGCCGCCGCGCCGCCCGGTACGTGTCTCTCCTTGCACCTGCGCGCCCCGGCCGGCCGGCCCATACGTACGCCGCCGCCCCCGCCCCGTACGCCGGTGCCCCCGCCCCCGCCCCCGTCCCGTACGCCGCCGCCCTCGCCCGGCCTGTACGCCGGCGCCCCCGCGGCGTACTGCACATACACACACACACACGTATACGTACGTATACACGCAGTACACACACATATACACACACACACACATACACATTTTTTTACTAGTTAATAATTAATATAACTAGTTCATTTTTAGTAAGAAAATAATCGAACTAGTTTATTTAGGTATATGAGATTTGAAGTAGTTGAATAATTAATATAACTAGTTTATTTTTAGTAAGAAAATAATCAAACTAGTTTATTTAGGTATATGAGATTTGAAATAGTTGAATAATTTATATAACTAGTTTATTTTTAGTAAGAAAATAATCGAACTAGTTTATTTAGGTATATGAGATTTGAAGAACTAGTTGAATAATTGATATAACAAGATTATTTTTAGTAAGAAAATAATTGAACTAGTTTATTTTTAGTAAGAAAATTTAGGTATCTGAGATTTGATGATCTAATTAAAATATTATTTGTTAATGAGTTTTTTTGTTTATTTAAATTTTTATATATTTTTAGTTTATATAAATGTTAGATTAATGTCGAATGTTAGATGAATTAGATAGAAAAGTTAAATATATAGTAATGTCAATTGTTAGAGATGAATATAGTTAGATATATTAATGTCAAATGTTAGATGAATATATAGTTGAATTGGCTAGGTATTAATTAATGTTAGATAGTAATAAGTGTTTAATGTTTCACCTATATGAACATAGGAAATGTCATCTGACGATTGTGAAGACCAACGCGGCCTGTGCGACAGAAATTTCCTTGTTGATGGTAGGCGCTTCAGCATCAAGCTGGATGAGACATTCAAAGTGGATACAGTAAGTCACAACGGCAATTATTATTTGAATGCAAACTTATGCTTCATTTGCTTCAACTTATAATTTTAAAGCATGACTTATGCTTCATTTGCTTCAACTTATAATTTTAAATTTTCACTATTCTACTCTGGCATCCCTTGCCATGCAAGATTTTTTGTCTTGGATAAGATAGGTTTTAGTGCTATAGATGATATGGAGGTAAAGAGAGTTTACTTGAAGACCGAGCATGGGTATACTTTCAACGTCAAATTATATAATGGAGACACATACACCCATTTTGAATGCAAAACTTGGCAAGCACTATGCAAGGCTTATGCATTTGAGCCTGATATGGTTATCACCTTTGATATTCGTTCGGAAGATGATATTGAAGGTAATATAGACATCTGGGTCGATGTGCAAACGCCTCCAGTTCTACCATTATGTGAGTTTTTCTCAACCATGCATGCATATGTTGATGTCTTTGATACAGTTTATTCAAAAATAGTTGACAACTAATTTGTATTGTCAGCTTATTTCGGTTCAAGCAAACATGTCCGGCGCTTGGTAGACAGGACCTACTACTGCCCCAGGGCTCAATTAAACTGCGAGGAGATATGTCATTATGTTTCATGGCTTGAGGATCTACATACTGTCAAGACAAATTTTCTTTCTGAACTTAGAAATGTTAGTACTCAAAACGTGCGACCAATAGTGACCGTATTGAACTACGGTCACATCTATAATCAAAAGATGGTAAGATTTTTACTATTTGTCCTTAGTGCATCTTTTGCATACATTAATTTTGAAGCTAAACTTTCATTGCTAAGTATATTAATTACTATACGATGTTCTTCAACAGGGACTCCTGATGACAGTTGTGCCTCAGTGGATCGAGACAAAAGGTCGCATGTCAATGGTTAGCTTACGACCAAGATTTCCTACATTGCACATGAGTGCATTCAGGATTTCTGAAAGAGAAGAATGCTTAATAGTGAAAGATTGGAGCAAAATTGTTAACGATCGCAGAGAAGTACTAGGGGGCAGTAAGGAGAAGCGCAACCCAAGATTAGGAGACAGATTCATCTGCATGCTCCAGTATGATGAACCAGGAGAGCTATACATGTTCTATGCTATTCTACCTGAGAGGGAGCAGCAGGAGTGATTTAGCTAGTTCATGCTCTTAGTACTTGTCCTCTCTCATGTCCGTATTATCCTGAACTTAATTAATCTCAAATAGTGATTTGCTTGTGAACGCTAATTATAATATCATGACCATGTTCAACTCGATGATATCTTTGCTTCTATTACAAGTGAATGTTTCTTCTTTAAGCTAGCTAGTGTTGGTGATGATTAGATAGCGGTAATGACTATGATGATTAAATAGTGGTAATTAATGACGACTATGATGCTTTTTAGCTAGCTAGTATATATATATACTGTTGTTGGTGATGATATGATGCAAGAGTTTATTTATTTATTAATATGTGATGATGATGATGAGTTATTATATATATCATTTATGAAAGAAACCGCAAATTAGTTTGAACTGGATGGATCCTCTAGCTAAGTGATCAAGTATATATATGCCATATCCATATCCATATCAAGTATAACAACTCATTATAACGTAAAACAATCCTAAATTAAATTGATAACACAAATTTAAATGAAAAATAAAAAATAAACCAAAAACCCCCCAAACATTTAGTACCGGTTGGTGTTACCAACCGGTACTAAAGGGCTCCCGGCCCCCAGAGCTGGCTCGTGCCACGTGGTTGCCCTTTAGCACCGGTTCGTGCTGAACCGGTACTAAGGGGGGGGGGTCTTTAGTGCCCACACTTTAGTGCCGGTTAGGGAACCGGCACTAAAGGGCCTTACGAACCGGTGCTATTGCCCGGTTCTGCACTAGTGTGGGTTTTGTCTACCATCCGCCGCACATTCTTTGAAGAATGAAAATAAGCTGTCAATGGAAATAAGCTGTCAACTATTTTCAAATAAACAATATAAATTAGTTAATAACTATGTTTGAGAAACTCACATAGCGGTAGAATTGGAGGGGTATCAACAAGGACCCAAATGTCCATATTGTCTTGCTCAATTTCAGGATCACCAAGATCCAGGTGTCAAGCATATCCTCACGAAAACCATACATCTTGCAAAGTGCTTCCCATTTTTTGCAACCAAAATGGGTTACGCTCTCAGAATTGTACAGATTTACTTCAAAATCCATACCATGATGGGTCCTTAGGTGAATTTTCTTTGTTTCCATACTTTCATGGTCTTCAAAACCCATCCTCTCCAAAACATAGCGTCTTGCATAGCATGGGATAAGCTAGTTGAATTGTAAAAGATGAAAAGTACACGTTAAAATAGTTGAAGTCGTGCTTAATTACGAAAAAAACACTTGTCGTCATTGCATACCGTTTCAACATTGAAGGTCTCCTCGAGCTTAATGTTGAAGCGCCGATCTTCGTCCAGCTGAATGAACCTGTCACACAGACATCGGTCGTCGTGGCACCAGTCGCACTCCCCCGGGAGACTTTCGTCGTCCGAGTACGACATTTCCTATGTTCATAATTCAAATATTAAACTTGTACAATTAAATATATGTACTAAAAAACCTAAATTAGATCATTATTATTCATCACGGGTTGACAATCGGTCTGTCGAGTCTTTTCTTGAAAACTCTCAGCTCACGTGGTGTACATATTCGACCGTCGGTGATGGTAGCTCCTCCTTTCGTTCCCGAGTGCATTACACCAAATTGTTTAGCACACGGGAATGAAGGAGAAGCTACGTACCCCTGCTACATCTTGAGCTTGCGTTGGATTTCCCCGAAGAGGAGAGGATGATGCAGCACAGTAGCGTAAGTATTTCCCTCAGTTTTTGAGAACCAAGGTATCAATCCAGTAGGAGGCAACGCACAAGTCCCTCGCACCTGCACAAACAATATCTCAACGCAACCAACACGATTAGGGGTTGTCAATCCCTTCTCGACAAGTGAGATGTGATAGATAGGATAGATAATATTTTTGGTATTTTTGATATAATATGCAAAGTAAAAAGTAAAAGGAAAAGTAAAATACAAAGCAATAATAAAGTGATGGAGATTGATATGATGAGAATAGACCCGGGGGCCATAGGTTTCACTAGTTGGCTTCTCTCGAGAGCATAAGTATTTCTACGGTGGGTGAACAAATTACTGTTGAGCAATTGACAGAATTGAGCATAGTTATGAGAATATCTAGGTATGATCATGTATATAGGCATCACGTCCGTGACAAGTAAACTGACTCCTGCCTGCATTTACTACTATTACTCCACTCATCAACCGCTATCCAGCATGCATCTAGAATATTAAGTTAAAAGCAGAGTAACGCCTTAAGCAAGATGACATGATGTAGAGGGATAAATTCGTGCAATATGATATAAACCCCATCTTGTTATCCTCGATGGAAACGATACAATACGTGCCTTGCTGTCCCTTCTGTCACTAGGAAAGGACACCGCAAAATCGAACCCAAAGCTAAGCACTTCTCCCATTGCAAGAACTACCAATCTCGTTGGCCAAACAAAACGGATAATTCAAAGAGACTTGCAAAGATAACCAATCATACATAAAAGAATTCAGAGAAGATTCAAATATTATTCATAGATAGACTTGATCATAAACCCACAATTCATCGGTCTCAACAAACACACCGAAAAAAGAAGATTACATCGAATAGATCTCCACGAGAGAGGGGGAGAACATTGTATTGAGATCCAAAAGGAGAGAAGAAGCCATCTAGCTAATAACTATGGACCCGAAGGTCTGAGGTAAACTACTCACACTTCATTGGAGAGGCTATGATGATGTAGAAGCCCTCCGTGATGACGGCCTCCTTCCGGCGGAGCTCCGGAACAAGCCCCAAGATGGGATCTCGTGGATACAGAAAGTTGTGGCGGTGGAATTAGGTGTTTGGCTCTGTATATGGTAGTTTGGGGGTACGTAGGTATATGTAGGAGGAAGAGGTACGTCGGTGGAGCTTCGAGGGGCCCACGAGGCAGGGGGCACGCCCTAGGGGGGGGGCGCCCCCCACCCTTGTGACCGCTTTTCCTGTGCCTTGGCGTAGGGTCCAAGTCTCCTAGATCACGTTCGGTGAGAAAATCACGTTTCCGAAGGTTTCATTCCGTTTGGACTCCGTTTGATATTCCGTTTCTTCGAAACACTGAAATAGGCAAAAAACAGCAATTCTGGGCTGGGCCTCCAGTTAATAGGTTAGTCCCAAAAATAATATAAAAGTGAATAATAAAGCCCAATATAGTCCAAAACAGTAGATAATATAGCATGGAGCAATCAAAATTTATAGATAAGTTGGAGACATATCAGGCATCCCCAAGCTTAATTCCTGCTCGTCCTCGAGTAGGTAAATGATAAAAAAAGATAATTTTTGATGTGGAATGCTACTTGGCATAATTTCAATGTAAATCTTCTTAATTGTGGTATGAATATTCACATTAGAAAGATTCAAGATAAAAGCTCATATTGACATAAAAACAATAATACTTCAAGCATACTAACAAAGCAATCATGTCTTCTCAAAATAACATGGCCAAAGAAAGTTATCCCTACAAAATCATATGGTCTGGCTATGCTCTATCTTCACCACACAAAGTATTTAATCATGCACAACCCCGGAGACAAGCCAAGTAATTGTTTCATACTTTAACATTTTCAAAACTTTTTCGATCCTCACGCAATACATGAGCGTGAGCCAAGGATATAACACTATATGTGGAATAGAATGGTGGTTGTGGAGAAGACAAAAAGAGGGGAAGATAGTCTCACATCAACTACGCGTATCAACGGGCTATGGAGATGCCCATCAATAGAAATCAATGTGAGTGAGTAGGGATTGCCATGCAACGGATGCACTAGAGCTATAAGTATATGAAAGCTCAACAAAAGAAACTAAGTGGGTGTGCATCCAACTTGCTTGCTCACGAAGACCTAGGGCAATTTGAGTAAGCCCATCATTGGAATATGCAAGCCAAATTCTATAATGAAAAATTCCCACTAGTATATGAAAGTGACAAAATGAGAGACTCTCTATCATGAAGATCACGGTGCTACTTTGAAGCACAAGTGTGGTAAAAGGATAGTAACATTGTCCCTTCTCTCTTTTTCTCTCATTTTTTTTATTTGGGCCTTTTTTTATGACCTCTTTTTTTTTTTTCCGGAGTCTAATCCCGACTTGTGGGGGAATCATAGTCTCCATCATCCTTTCCTCACTTGGGACAATGCTCTAAAAAATGATGATCATCACACTTCTATTTACTTTACAACTCAACAATTACAACTCAATACTTAGAACAATTATGACTCTATGTGTATGCCTCCGGTGGTGTACCGGGATATGCAATGATTCATGAGCGACATGTATGAAAGAATTATGAACGGTGGCTTTGCCACAAATACGATGTCAACTACATGATCATGCTAGCAATATGACAATGATGGAGTGTGTCATAATAAACGGAACGGTGGAAAGTTGCATGGCAATATATCTCGGAATGGCTATGGAAATGCCATGATAGGTAGGTATGGTGGCTGTTTTGAGGGAGGTTTATGGTGGGTGTATGATACCGGCGAAAAGGTGCGCGGTATTAGAGAGGCTAGCAATGGTGGAAGGAAGAAAAGTGCGTATAATCCATGGACTCAACATTAGTCATAAAGAACTCATATACTTGTTACAAAAATTTAGAAGTTATCAAAGCAAAGTATTACGCGCATGCTCCTAGGGGGATAGATTGGTAGGAAAAGACCATAGCTCGTCCCCGACCGCCACTCATAAGGAAGACAATCAATAAATAAATCATTCTCCGACTTCATCACATAACGGTTCACCATACGTGCATGCTACGGGAATCACAAACTTTAACGCAAGTAGTCCTCAAAATCACAACTACTCAAATAGCATGACTCTAATATTACCATCTTAATATCTCAAAACAATTATCAGTCATCAAACTTTTCTTAGTATTCAACGCACTCAAAAGAAAGTTTCACAAATCTTGAATACCAAGCACATTATTATTAAGCAAATTACCATGCTATTAGGAACTCTCAAAATAATCTAAGTGAAGCATGAGAGATCAATAGTTTCTTTAAAAAAAAAATCCACCACCGTGCTCTAAAATATCTAAGTGAAGCACTAGAGCAAATATTCAACGCTCAAAAGATATAAGTGAAGCACATAGAGCAAAACTACATAGCTCAAAAGATATAAGTGAAGCACATAGAGTATTCTATCAAATTTCAATTCAATTATGGCTCTCTCAAAAGGTGTGTACATCAAGGATGATTGTGTCATACTAACAAACAAAGACACAAATAATACAAGACGCTCCAAGCAAAACACATATCATGTGGTGAATAAAAATATAGCTCCAAGTAAAATTACCGATGGAAGTAGATGAAAGAGGGATGCCTTTAGGGGCATCCCCAAGCTTTGACTTTTTGGTGTCCT
This sequence comes from Triticum urartu, assembly GCF_003073215.2. NCBI lineage: Eukaryota > Viridiplantae > Streptophyta > Magnoliopsida > Poales > Poaceae > Triticum > Triticum urartu. The sequence continues at coordinate 30,448,150 of NC_053024.1, forward strand.
TGGATTATCTTGGGGGTGCCATGGGCATCCCCAAGCTTAGGCTCTTGCCACTCCTTGTTCCATAATCCATCAAAAGATTTCACCTAAAACTTGAAAACTTCACAACACAAAACTCAACAAAAATCTCATAAGCTCCGTTAGCGAAAGAAAACAAAACACCACTTCAAGATACTGTAATGAACTCATTCTTTATTTATATTGGTGTTAAACCTACTGTATTCCAACTTCTCTATGGATTATAAACTATTTTACTAACCATAGATTCATCAAAATAAGCAAACAACACACGAAAAACAGAATCTATCAAAAAACAGAACAGTCTGTAGTAATCTGTAACTAACGCCAATTTCTGGTACGTAAAAAATTCAGCCAAAATAGGAAGTTCTAGATAATTTGTTTATTGATCTAAATCAAAAATAATAAACTAAAAATCACGTTCCTGTGATTTATCATAATTATTTGCGTGCACGCAAAGTTTCTGTTTTCTGCAGCAGAATCAAGTTACTATTACCTTAGGTTATCCTAGCGGTCTTACTTGGCCCAAACACTAATTAAAACACAAAAACAAATCTAACCAGAGGCTAGAAAAAATATTTATTCCTAAACAGAAGCAAAAAGAAAAAAAACTAAACTAAAATTGGGTTGCCTCCCAACAAGCGCTATCGTTTAACGCCCTTAGCTAGGCATAAAAGCAAGGATAGATCTAGGTAGTGCCGTAGTAGTAAGATAGATCGGTGAAACTCATTTCATATTCTCTATGTTCAGCAGCAAGTTTCCTTTGAGGCAAGCAAAAGTAATCAAAAGGGCTAAATTTAATGGGACAAAATTCCCCAAGATCAATTTTAGGAGGTATAGGTTCCTCTTTCGGCCCTTCGTAATGCACAACCAATTCATCATTATAAACATTCTTTTGACAAAATCTCGTGAGCCTATGCTCAAGAGAGTATCCATAGTTCATTATTTCGAATAGCTAAATCATCATTAAGTTCAGAGATTCTATCAATTAAAGTATTGGTAGGCACCTTTTTTCTAAGATTTTCATTGAAAGCAATATAGTCAATAGATTGAAAACGCATTACTTATTCTTGATCAAAGAGGATAGATTCTATGGGAGGACGGCCAGCGTCCACCCTATAGTGTGCAAAGATTTCTTGGGCTTCTCTTATTATAAATCTGAATTCATGAGCCAAAAAGATGGTAGTGGCACACTTAACAGAAGAATGCTTGATATTAGAAAACTCTAGGAAAATTCTTTGTATAGATGGATGCATATGCATTAATTGCCTTTCAAGTTCAACAATAAGCATGGCAATAGCATCCGCAAGACTACTAGTTCTATGGAGAATAGAACCCCCATGGAGGGAAAAGCACCAGCACAAGTAAAGAAATCTTGAATAACTCCTTTTCCAATAATATTACCACTACCGATTCGAAATCTTTTTGTATGATAAGTAGGGGGTTCTTCAGCAGGAGCATCCGAATTTTCCAGGATATTGTTATCACCCATATCGGCGATAACTTCCCCAATCTCGGACATAGCGACAAACAAGCAACACACGAGCAAACAAAAGGCAAGCGAGGAAAAGGCAAGCGGGAAAGAGAGGGCGAATAAAACGGCAAGGGTGAAGTGGGGGAGAGGAAAACGAGAGGCAAATGGCAAATAATGTAGTGAGAGAGATAGGGATTATGATAGGTACTTGGTATGATGACTTTAGCGAAGACCTCCCCGGCAATGGCGCCAGGAATTCTTCTTGCTACGCCTTGAGCTTGCGTTGGATTTCCCCGAAGAGGAGAGGATGATGCAGCACAGTAGCGTAAGTATTTCCCTCAGTTTTTGAGAACCAAGGTATCAATCCAGTAGGAGGCAACGCACAAGTCCCTCGCACCTGCACAAACAATATCTCAACGCAACCAACGCGATTAGGGGTTGTCAATCCCTTCTCGACAAGTGAGATGTGATAGATAGGATAGATAATATTTTTGGTATTTTTGATATAAGATGCAAAGTAAAAAGTAAAAGGAAAAGTAAAAAGAAAGCAATAATAAAGTGATGGAGATTGATATGATGAGAATAGACCCGGGGGCCATAGGTTTCACTAGTTGGCTTCTCTCGAGAGCATAAGTATTTCTACGGTGGGTGAACAAATTACTGTTGAGCAATTGACAGAATTGAGCATAGTTATGAGAATATGTAGGTATGATCATGTATATAGGCATCACGTCCGTGACAAGTAAACCGACTCCTGCCTGCATTTACTACTATTACTCCACTCATCGACCGCTATCCAGCATGCATCTAGAGTACTAAGTTAAAAACAGAGTAACACCTTAAGCAAGATGACATGATGTAGAGGGATAAATTTGTGCAATATGATATAAACCCCATCTTGTTATCCTCGATGGCAACGATACAATACGTGCCTTGCTGCCCCTTCTGTCACTGGAAAAGGACACCGCAAGATCGAACCCAAAGCTAAGCACTTCTCCCATTGCAAGAACTACCAATCTCGTTGGCCAAACAAAACAGATAATTCAAAGAGACTTGCAAAGATAACCAATCATACATAAAAGAATTCAGAGAAGATTCAAATATTATTCATAGATAGACTTGATCATAAACCCACAATTCATCGGTCTCAACAAACACACCGCAAAAAGAAGATTACATCGAATAGATCTCCACGAGAGAGGGGGAGAACATTGTATTGAGATCCAAAAAGAGAGAAGAAGCCATCTAGCTAATAACTATGGACCCGAAGGTCTGAGGTAAACTACTCACACTTCATCGGAGAGGCTATGATGATGTAGAAGCCCTCCGTGATGACGGACTCCTTCCGGCGGAGCTCCGGAAGAGGCCCCAAGATGGGATCTTGTGGATACAGAAAGTTGCAGCGGTGGAATTAGGTTTTTGGCTCCGTATCTGCTAGTTTGGGGGTACGTAGGTATATGTAGGAGGAAGAGGTACGTCGGTGGAGCTTCGAGGGGCCCACAAGGCAGGGGTGCGCCTTAGGAGGGGGGCGGCGCCCCCCACCCTTATGACCGCCTCTCCTATGCCTTGGCGTAGGGTCCAAGTCTCCTGGATCACGTTCGGTGAGAAAATCACGTTTCCGAAGGTTTCATTCCGTTTGGACTCCGTTTGATATTCCGTTTCTTCAAAACACTGAAATAGGCAAAAAACAACAATTCTGGGCTGGGCCTCCGGTCAATAGGTTAGTCCCAAAAGTAATATAAAAGTGAATAATAAATCCCAATATAGTCTAAAACAGTAGATAATATAGCATGGAGCAATCAAAAATTATAGATACGTTGGAGACGTATCAACCCCCATGACAACAGTCGGGATTCTTCGTCCTCTCATATATATATGGTGGAGGCTCCTCACCAACCTACGCCCCCCGGAAGGTAGCACCTCCCAATACCAGTCCGGTGGAGCCCAGTCCCGGACATGGCCCCTCTGATCAAGCAGGCATCATCGACGACGAGGATGCGGGATAGGCATCATCGACGTCGATGCGGGAATAATTGCTTGAACTAAAAAAATAAACTAGTTCTATTAATTTTTTTGCTAAAAATAAACTACTTCTATAGTAAAATAAAGTAGTTTTATTAAATCAACTAGTTCAACTACTAAGCACTTACTATAAATAAAATAAAGTAGTACATACTAGAAATAAAGTACTTCTATAGTAAAATAAAGTAGTTTTATTAAATCAACTAGTTCAACTACTAAGCACTTACTATAAATAAAATAAAGTAGTACTTACTAAAAATAAACTACTTCTATAGTAAAATAAAGTAGTTTTATTAAATCAACTAGTTCAACTACTAAGCACTTACTATAAATAAAATAAAATAGTACTTACTAAAAATAAACTACTTCTATAGTAAAATAAAGTAGTTTTATTAAATCAACTAGTTCAACTACTAAGCACTTACTATAAATAAAATAAAATAGTACTTACTAAAAATAAACTACTTCTATAGTAAAATAAAGTAGTTTTATTAAATCAACTAGTTCGACTACTAAGCACTTACTATAAATAAACTTGTTTAACTAGTTCTATTATTTATCGACCCCCCCCCCCTCATGTCGAAGTTATCGGGAGGGGGTATATCGACAACGACATACCCGATAAAAAATAAGAAGAGGAAGAAAGAAGAAAAAAAAAGAGGAGAAGAAGAAAGGAATAGAGGCTCTCCTCTATTCCTTTCTTCTTCTCCTCTTTTTTTCTTCTTCTTTTTTCCTCTTCTTATTTATTTCTCCACTTCTTCCTCTCCTCTTCTTCTCCTTTTTCCTCTTCTTATTTTCCTTTTTCCTCTCCTTCTTTTTCTTCTTCTTCCTTCTTCCTCTTTTCTTCCTATTCATTATTTTACTTTTTCCTCTCCGATCCACTAATCTAGAATGTACTATCCTAAAATGCACTAACAGTAGAACTTATAACCTAAAATATACTAAATCAACTAACCTTAAATGTAACTTTTACAACACAACGTTTTTCTAATTCAACTAATCTAACTAATTTTACTAATCACTTACTAGTTTTAAACTTATCAATCCTTAAATGTAACTAATCTAACTAATCTAAACATCTAATTCAACTAATCTAACTAATTTTATTAAACACTTACTAGTATATATATACATGGAAAAAAATACATATACAAAAAAAATGAAAAAAGAGAGCCGCGGCGGCGGCGGCTCACAGCGGGGCCGGCCGGCGAGGGCGACGATGTCGACGACGGTGGCGGTGGGGGCGGCGGACGGCGTCGGCGTGCAGAGGATATCCGGGCGGGCGCGCAGGGCAGGGCACCGGCGACGGCGACGGCATGGGCGGCGGACGGTGACGACGCCGGGCTCTGGGGCGGGGGCGATGGCGTGGGCTCCGGGGCGGGGGCAACGGCAACGGCGTCCAGCAGCCTCGCGGCGTCCTCTCCGCGCGCGTTGTCGGGGGCGAACTGCAAGATGCAAACCAAAATTTTCACAAGTGTGCCTTATATACATGAAGCTTTAGTCCCGGTTCTTGTCACGGACCGGGACCAATGCACCCTTTTGGTCCCGGTTGGTACCACCAACCGGAACCAAAGGCCTCTTTTCAGCAGCCCAAAGGGCAGGAAACAGAGACCTTTGGTCCAGGTTGGTGCCACCAACCGGGACTAATGGTTGGCATTGGTGACCAATGCTCCTCTTTGGTCCCGGTTGGTGGCACCAACCGGGACCAAAGGTCGTGTGCTGGAACTGGCACGGTGCGGTGCTATGTTTAGTCCCACCTTTCTCGCCGAGAGGAGCTCGGAGTGGTTTATAAGCCCTGTCGAGCCGACCATGATAACCAACAAGTGTAGGGGATCGCAACAGCTTTCGAGGGTAGAGTAGTCAACCCAAATTTATTGATTCGACACAAGGGGAGCCAAAGAATATTCTCAGGTATTAGCAACTGAGTTGTCAATTCATCCACAGCTGGAAACTTAATATCTGTAGCAAAGTGTTTAGTAGCGAAGTAATATGATAGTGGTGGTTGCGGTAGCAAAGGTAATAGTAGCAAAAGTAATATTTTTGGGTTTTTGTAGTGATTGTAACAGTAGCAGCGGAAAAGTAAATAAGCGAAGAACAATATGTGGAAAGCTCGTAGGCATTGGATCGGTGATTATGTCGGATGCGGTTCATCATGTAACAGTCATAACATAGGGTGACACAGAACTTGCTCCAATTCATCAATGTAATGTAGGCATGTATTCCGAATATAGTCATACGTGCTTATGGAAAAGAACTTGCATGACATCTTTTGTCCTACCCTCCTGTGGCAGCGGGGGTCCTAATGGAAACTAAGGGATATTAAGGCCTCCTTTTAATAGAGTACCGGAACAAAGCATTAACACATAGTGAATACATGAACTCCTCAAACTACGATCATCACCGTGAGTGGTCCCGATTATTGTCACTTCGGGGTTGCCGGATCATAACACATAGTAGGTGACTATAGACTTGCAAGATAGGATCAAGAACTCACATATATTCATGAAAACATAATAGGTTCAGATCTGAAATCATGGCACTCGGACCCTAGTGACAAGCATTAAGCATAGAAAAGTCATAGCAACAACAATCTCAGAACATAATGGATACTAGGGATCAAACCCTAACAAAACTAACTCGATTACATGATAGATCTCATCCAACCCATCACCGTCCAGCAAGCCTACGATGGAATTACTCACGCACGGCGGTGAGCATCATGAAATTGGTGATGGAGGATGGTTGATGATGACGACGGCGACGAATCCCCCTCCCCGGAGCCTCGAACGGACTCCAGATCAGCCCTCCCGAGAGAGTTTAGGGCTTGGCGGCGGCTCCGTGTTGTAAAACATGATGAATCCTTCTCTCTGATTTTTTTCTCCTCGAACACGAATATATGGAGTTGGAGTTGAGGTCGGTGGAGCGTCAGGGGGCCCACGAGGCAGGGGGCACACCCTAGGGGGGGGGTGCGCTGTCCACCCTCGTGGACAGGGTGTGGGCCCCCTGACGTGGATACTTCTTCCAGTATTTTTCTTATTTTCCGAAAATATGTTCCGTGGAGTTTCAGGTCATTCCGGGAAAGTTTGTTTCTGCGCATAAATAACATCATGGAAAGTCTGCTGAAAACAACATCAGTCCGGGTTAGTTCCATTCAAATCATGCAAGTTAGAGTCCAAAACAAGGTCAAAAGGGTTTGGAAAAGTAGATACGACGGAGACGTATCAACTGTCCCCCAAACTTAAACCTTTGCTTGTCGTCAAGCAATTCAGTTGATAAACTGAAAGTGATAAAGAAAAACTTTTACAAACTCTGTTTGCTCTTGTTGTTGTAAATATGTAAAGCCAGCATTCAAGTTTTCAGCAAAGATCATGACTAACCACATTCACAATAACTCTTAGGTCTCATGTTTACTCATATCAATGGCATAATCAACTAGCGAGCGATAATAATAAATCCCGGATGACAACACTTTCTCAAAACAATCATAATATGATATAACAGGATGGTATCTCGCTAGCCCTTTCTGAGACCGCAAAACATAAATGCAGAGCACCTTTAAAGATCAAGGACTGACTGGACATTGTAATTCATGGTAAAAGAGATCTAATCATAGTCATACCCAATATGAATTAATTGTAATGGATGCAAATGACAGCAGTGCTCTCTAACTGGTGCTTTTTAATAAGAGGGTGATGACTCAACATAAAAGTAAATAGATAGGCCCTTCACAGAGGGAAGAAGGGATTTGTAGAGGTGCCAGAGCTCGATTTTGAATTAGAGAGATAAATAATATTTTGAGCGGCATACTTTCATTGTCAACATAACAACCAAGAGATGGCGATAAATTCCATGCTACACACATTATAGGCGGTTCCCAAACAGAATGGTAAAGTTTATACTCCCCCTCCACCTACAAGCATCAATCCATGACTTGCTCAAAACAACGAGTGTCTCCAACTAGCAACAGTCCCAGGGGGAGTTTTGTTTGCAATTATTTTCATTTAGTTTGCATAAAGCATGGGACTGGGCATCCCGGTGACCAGCCATGTTCTCGTGAGTGAGGAGCGGAGTCCACTCCTCTTGAGAATAACCCACCTAGCATGGAAGATATAGACAGCCCTAGTTGATACATGAGCTACTCGAGCATACAAAACAGAATTTCATTTGAAGGTTTAGAGGTTGGCACATACAAATTTACTTGGAACGGCAGGTAAATACCGCATATAGGAAGGTATGGTGGACTCATATGGCATAACTTTGGGGTTTAAGAGATTGGATGCACAAGCAGTATTCCTGCTTAGTACAAGTGAAGGCTAGCAAAAGACTGGGAAGCGACTAGCTAGAGAGCGACAATAGTCATGAACATGCATTAAAATTAATAAACATTGAGTGCAAGCATGAGTAGGATATAATCCACCATGAACATAAATATCGTGAAGTCTATGTTGATTTTGTTTCAACTATATGCGTGAACATGTGCCAAGTCAAGTCACTTAAATCATTCAAAGGAGGATACCACCCCATTACACCACATCACAACCATTTTAATAGCATGTTGGCACGCAAGGTAAACCATTATAACTCATAGCTAATCAAGCATGGCATAAGCAACTATGATCTCTAATTGTCATTGCAAACATGTTCATTCATAATAGGCTGAATCAGGAACAATGGACTAATCATATTTACAAAAACAAGAGAGGTCGAGTCCATACCAGCTTTTCCCATCTCAATCAATTCATCATATATCGTCATTATTGCCATTCACTCGCACGACCGAATGGTGTGTAAAATGATAATAGTGCACGCGCATTGGACTAAGCTGGAATCTGTAAGCATTCAATAAGCAGGAGAAGACAAGGCAATATGGGCTCTTGGTTAAATCAACAACAATGCATATAAGAGCCACTTCAACATTTTAATTATGGTCTTCTCCAATCTACCCCCAAAGAAAAGAAAAGAAATAAAACTATTTACAAGGGAAAGCTCCCAACAAGTAAAAGAAGAACAGGAAATCTTTTTGGGTTTTCTTTTAATTATTACTACTACGAGCATGAAAGTAAACTAGCTAAAAGCTATTACTAATTTTTTTGGTTTTTTCTTAAGGTTTTTCTTATACACAAGAAGAAAACGTAAAAAGAAAATAAACTAGCATGGATAGTACAATGAAAGAGTATGAGCACCGACAACTAAAATGAGTGTGTGAACATGAATGTAATGTCGGTGAGAAATACGTACTCCCCCAAGCTTAGGCTTTTGGCCTAAGTTGGTTTATTGCCAAGGATGGCCTGGCGGATATCCATAGTTGTAGTTGGGGTCGTACTGCGAAGAAGAGGAGTCCGATTGCCGCTGGTTGGCAATCACCTCCGGATCCCACTGGTAATTATATTGTCGTGGAAGATCAAATTGTGGTCCCGGCTCGGGTTCTGTGGTTGATGAAGGTTTTCCGGTGGGCGTGAATGGCCGCCAGCGGAACGAGATACGGACCTGCACATAAATCAAACAAGGAAGGGGCAGGCAAGGTAATATCTCAGGGTGATGTTTATCAAAAAACAATTTGTATTTAAGCGTCCCTTCCCTGTTCTTAACAATAAAATCATGTGCTACCATACTCTTATAATCTAAATAAACAGTGGGCAGCAATTTTTCTTCTTTTTCATAATGCCTAATAGGTATGTTAAAATGTGCAGCTAGGCGTGAAGCATAAATACCTCCAAAGATGGGGCCCTTAGTACGGTTCAAACTTAACCGTTTGGCAATAATACCGCCCATACTAACAGTGTTATCGCTGAATAAACCATGGAACAGAATAATAATACCAGGAACACTAAGGTTTCCATAGTTTTCGCGACCAATTAAGCAATGACTAGCAAATATAGCAAAGTAGCGTAAAACAGGAAAATGTATGCTAGTGATTCTTGCATCAGAAACCTTCCTAGTTTCCCCCACAGTGATAGTGTCAATGAACCCATCCACATCTTTACGATGTGATTCCTCTAAGTCACCCTCGAAAGGTATTAGGCAAACCTTGCAAAATTCTTCTAATGACATCTTCTGGACAACATCATATAAATGAAACTCTACTGAAGGAGGTGTTTCCTTAGGAAAATAGTAGAAGTTTTGCACAAAAGTATTGTGAGTAAGAGATACTGTTTGCGTTGATCGCTGAGGAAGTCGGTGAGGCCTGCATTTTCAGCCAATTCATAAAAATCATCATAAATCCCAGCTGCTTTCAAGAAATCATCACAAGGCCATTCACACGGCCGAACTTCCGCGGTGCGAGGCAAATTATACTTGGGCTTATGTGCTTCTTCACTTTGCTTTTCCTTCGAGCTTCGGCTCGACGAGTCCCTCAAAAGCCTCTTCATCATTTTCTGAAAAATTCTGAAATTTTTAGTAACTTCAAATAAAAATAAACCAAACTCAATAATATTGATAGAAACTACTCCTACAAGTGCCTAGAGCCTATATCATGCATTAGAATTAGTTGGAACCATATAAATTTGACATGCAAGCTCAAGAACCTGGTCACCTAAGCAGCAAAAATATGCAATGAATAAAGCACCAGAACAAAAACTAATTGGACCATTGGAGGAGTCACATACCAAGAAACAATCCCCCAAAGCAGTTTTGTGAGAGGTGCTTTGAGCAAGGAGATCGAAAATCGCAGCAAAATGAGCTAGAACTCGTGCTTGAGCTGGATATTGGTGTTTGTGGGAGGAAGAAGAAGTGTATGGGTGTAGGAATAAGTGAAGGAGGGCCACCGTGGGCCCACGAGGCAGGGGGCGCGCCCCAGGGGGGTGGGCGCGCCCTGGACCCTCGTGGCCAGGTGCCAGCTCCCCCTGATGTGTTCTCAGTGCCAAATATTCTCAAATATTCTAGAAAAATCATATTTCATTTTCGGGGCATTTGGAGAACTTTTATTTTCGGGGTATTTTTATATTCCACAGATGAATTAGAAAACAGACATAAAATACTAATTTTGCTTTATTTCTTCTAAATGAAAGAAAGTAAAAGGAGGGTACAGAAAGTTATGCTTCTAGTTTCATCCATCTCATGCTCATCAAAAGGAATCCACTAACAAGGTTGATCAAGTCTTGTTACCAAACTCATTCCGAATCACATGGAAACGGAGAAATTTCGAATAACACTATGTTACCTCAATGGGGATATGCACATCCCCAGTAATAAGAATATCATATTTCTTCTTGACAGTGGGAAGAGGAAATTTAAAACCTCCAATAATAATCGATGGAATTTTTCCGATAGAATTGATACTGTGAACTTGAGGTTGTTTCCTCGGAAAGTGTACCGTATGCTCATTACCATTAACATGAAAAGTGACATTGCCTTTGTTGCAATCAATAACAGCCCCTGCAGTATTCAAAAAGGGTCTTCCCAGAATAATAGACATACTATCGTCCTCGGGAATATCAAGAATAACAAAGTCCGTTAAAATAGTAACGTTTGCAACCACAACAGGCACATCCTCACAAATACCGACAGGTATAGTAGTTGATTTATCAGCCATTTGCAAAGATATTTCAGTAGGTGTCAACTTGTTCAATTCAAGTCTATGGTATAAAGAGAGAGGCATAACACTAACAGTGGCTCCAAGATCACATAAAGCAGTTTTAACATAGTTTCTTTTAATGGAGCATGGTATAGTTGGTACTCCTGGGTCTCCTAGTTTCTTTGGTATTCCACCCTTGAATGTATAATTAGCAAGAATGGTGGAAATTTCAGCTTCCGGTATCTTTCTCTTATTAGTGATAATATCCTTCATATATTTAGCATAAGGATTTGTTTTGAGCATATCAGTTAATCGCATACGCAAAAAGATAGGTCTAATCATTTCAGAAAAGCGCTCAAAATCCTCATCATCCTTTTTCTTGGATGGTTTGGGAGGAAATGGCATGGGTTTCTGAACCCAAGGTTCCCTTTCTTTACCATGTTTCCTAGCAACAAAGTCTCTCTTATCATAACGTTGGTTCTTTGATTGTGGGTTATCAAGATCAACAACAGGTTCAATCTCTACATCATTGTCATTTCTAGGTTGAGCATCAACATGAACATCATTATTAACATTATCACTAGGTTCATGTTCATTACCAGATTGTGTTTCAGCATCAGAGATAGAAATATCATTTGGATTCTCAGGTTTGTCTATAACAGGTTCACTAGAATCATGCAAAGTCCTATCATTTTTCTTTTTCTTTTTCTTAGAAGGACTAGGTGCATCTATATTATTTCTCCGAGAATCTTGCTCAATTCTCTTAGGATGGCCTTCAGGATACAAAGGTTCCTGAGTCATGCTACCAGTTCTAGTAGCCACTCTAACAGCATAATCATTATTCTTACTATTCATTTCATTGAGCAAATCATTTTGAGCCTTAAGTACTTGTTCTACTTGAGTGGTAACCATAGAAGCATGTTTAGTAATGAGTTTAAGTTCACCTTTGACTCTAGACATATAATCACTCAAGTGTTCAATCATATAAGCATTGCGTTTTAATTGTCTACCAACATAAGCATTGAATTTTTCTTGTTTGACAATAAAATTATCAAACTCATCTAAGCATTGGCTAGCAGACTTATAACGAGGAATATCACCTTCATCAAATCTATAGAGAGAATTTACCTTTACTACCTGTGTCTGGTTATCAAGACCATGTGTTTCAATAGGTGATGAATTAAGACCATGTATTTCTTCTACAGGCGGTAAATCAAGACCATGTATTTCTTCAATAGGAGGTAAATTCTTAACATCTTCAGCTTTAATAACTTTCTCTTTCATAGATTTCTTTGCCTCTTGCATATCTTCAGGACTGAGAAATAGAACACCCCTCTTCTTCGGAGTAGGTTTAGGAATAGGTTTAGGAATTGGCTCAGGAAGCATCCAATTATTTTCATTTGTCAGCATATTATTCAATAGAATTTCAGCTTCATCCGGTGTTCTTTCCCTGAAAACACAACCATCACAACTATCCAAGTGGTCCTTGGAAGCATCGGTTAGTCCATTGTAAAAGATATCAAGTATTTCATTTTTCTTGAGAGGATGATCAGGCAAAGCATTAAGTAACTTAAGAATCCTCCCCCAAGCTTGTGGGAGACTCTCTTCTTCAATTTGCACAAAATTATATATTTCCTTAAGGCAGCTTGTTTCTTATGAGCGGGGAAATATTTAGCAGAGAAGTAATAAATCATATCCTGGGGACTACGCACACAACCAGGAGCAAGAGAACTAAACCATATCTTAGCATCACCCTTTAATGAGAACGGAAATATTTTAAGGATATAAAGGTAGTGAGTTCTCTCATCATTAGTGAATAGGCTGGCTATATCATTTAATTTAGTAAGATGTGCCACAACAGTTTCAGATTCATAGCCATAAAAAGGATCAGATTTAACCAAAGTAATTATATCAGGATCAACAGAGAATTCATAATCCTTATCAGTAACACAAATAGGTGAAGTAGCGAAAGCAGGGTCGGGTTTCATTCTAGCATTAAGAGATTGCTGCTTCCATTTAGCTAATAATTTCATAGCATCATACCTATCATTGCAAGCAAAGATTTCTTTAGCAATTTCTTCATCCATAACATAGCCCTCAAGCACAACAGGTGATTCATATTTATTAGGGGGAGAGCCTTCATAATCAATATTATCAATAATTTCATTCCCTCTAGCCCTAGCAAGTTGTTCATCAAGAAATTGACCAAGTGGCACAGCAGTATCAAGCATAGAAGTATTTTCATCATAAGTATCATGCATAGCAGAAGTGGCATCATCAATAACATGCGACATATCAGAACGAATAGCAGAAGCAGGTTTAGGTGTCGCAAGCTTACTCAAAACAGAAGGTGAATCAAGTGCAGAGCTAGATGGCAGTTCCTTACCTCCCCTCATAGTTGAGGGATAGATTTTAGTTTTCTCATCTTTCAAGTTCTTCATAGTGACCGGCAGATATAAATCCCAAGTGACTCAAAGAATAGAGCTATGCTCCCCGGCAACGGCGCCATAAATTAGTCTTGATAACCCACAAGTGTAGGGGATCGCAACAGCTTTCGAGGGTAGAGTATTCAACCCAAATTTATTGATTTGACACAAGGGGAGCCAAAGAATATTCTCAAGTATTAGCAACTGAGTTGTCAATTCAGCCACACCTGGAAACTTAATATCTGCAACAAAGTGTTTAGTAGCGAAGTAATATGATAGTGGTGGTAGCGGTAGCAAAGGTAACAGTAGCAAAAGTAATATTTTTGGGTTTTTATAGTTATTGTAACAGTAGCAGCGGAAAAGTAAATAAGCGAAGAACAATATGTGGAAAGCTCGTAGGCATTGGATCGGTGATTATGTTGGATGCGGTTCATCATGTAACAGTCATAACATAGGGTGACACGGAACTAGCTCCAATTCATCAATGTAATGTAGGCATGTATTCCGAATATAGTCATACATGCTTATGGAAAAGAACTTGCATGACATATTTTGTCCTACCCTCCCGTGGCAGTGGGGTCCTAATGGAAACTAAGGGATATTAAGGCCTCCTTTTAATAGAGTACCGGAACAAAGCATTAATATGTAGTGAATACATGAACTCCTCAAACTACGGTCATCACCGGGAGTGGTCCTGATTATTGTCACTTTGGGGTTGCCGGATCATAACACATAGTAGGTGACTATAGACTTGCAAGATAGGATCAAGAACTCACATATATTCATGAAAACATAATAGGTTCAGATCTGAAATCATGTCACTCGGGCCCTAGTGACAAGCATTAAGCATAGCAAAGTCATAGCAACATCAATCTCAGAACATAATGGATACTAGGGATCAAACCCTAACAAAACTAACTCGATTACATGATAGATCTCATCCAACCCATCACCGTCCAGCAAGCCTATGATGGAATTACTCACGCACGGCGGTGAGCATCATGAAATTGGTGATGGAGTATGGTTGATGATGACGACGACGACAAATCCCCCTCTCCGGAGCCCCGAACGGACTCCAGATCAGCCCTCCCGAGAGAGTTTAGGGCTTGGCGGCGGCTCCGTGCCATAAAACGCGATGAATCCTTCTCTCTGATTTTTTTCTCCCCGAACACGAATATATGGAGTTGGAGTTGAGGTCGGTGGAGCGTCAGGGGGCCCACGAGGCAGGGGGCGCGCCCTAGGGGGGCGCGCCCTCCACCCTCGTGGACAGTGTGTGGGCCCCCTGACGTGGATTCTTCTTCCAGTATTTTTCTTATTTTCCAAAAATATGTTCCATGGAGTTTCAGGTCATTCCGAGAAAGTTTGTTTCTGCACATAAATAACACCATGGAAAGTCTGCTGAAAACAGCGTCAGTCCGGGTTAGTTCCATTCAAATCATGCAAGTTATAGTCCAAAACAAGGGCAAAAGTGTTTGGAAAAGTAGATACGACCGAGACGTATCAGACCACTTCAAGCTCCTCTCTACTACAGGCTTACGGGCCTAAATCCACTCTCTGTGTCTGTGGGCCTATTGGGCCTACAGCGGGCCTGCATCCTGGCCCTAGTAGTGGGTTTCTAGTCGTATGTAGGCTGTGGTGGCCTAGTAGGTGGCACTTTTTTTAAAAAAATCCAGTTTTTTTGCTTTATTTTTTGTTTTATTTATTTTATTTTGTTTCTACTTACAGCAAAATACTTACTAGTTTTTCATTTATTCTTTTTGGTTTTAGGTAATAAAAACTATAAACTTTCTGTTAGTGCCATTAATTTTCCAATTTTAGTTTCTAACAAAAGAAATCTTTATGATAATTCTTTTTGCTATTAAAGTTTCTAAAAAAAAAGTTCTTTATGAAAACTCTTTTTGCTTTTAATGTTTTGAACAGAAAATACTTTGATAATTTTAGTTGCATAAATTTTATATAATTTTAGTTTCAATAATACTAGAGGTTTATAAAAGCTAAGCAACATGCAGGTGAGCATTGCGCCTCTCTTTATTTTTAATAACTTATTACAACTCAGGACTTCTTGTGTGTTCAAAATGCAACATTCAAAGCCACATCATCAATTTTCAACCCTTTTTGTCTTCATTTGTTATTTTTCAAGCATTTACTAATTTTTTTGAGCTATAAGACCCTGAAATTCAAAAGCATTTCAAATGAACTCTGAAAAGGTTGAAAATAGGCATGGTATCATCATTTCACCCACATAGCATGTGCAAAAAAGTTGAGAGGGTTACAGCAAAAACTAGATGCACTTTGTGTACAAAACGGATAATCTCTTTCGAAGTATCAGGGTTTCATACGGAAACTCATATGTTACAACAAGCATTTCATTTCTTCACATGTAACTGCAGTGATATTCTAGATCAAAGGCATCATCTTAATAGTTGTGGAGAGAAAGTCTTCACTTTTTCTTCGCTTATGTCCTTTGCTTATTGCACCGTAACCATGGATAATCTTCATCGTTTATGAGGATGCTTGGGTCAGCCTTGACTTTGAAGGGAGGAATTTCATGAAACTTTTCATAATCTTCAGACATGTCTGTCTTGCCCTCCACTCCCATGATGTCCCTTTTTCCTGAAAGAACTATGTGGCGCTTTGGCTCATCGTATGATGTATTTGCTTCCTTATATTTTTTTTCTCGGTTTGGTAGACATGTCCTTCACATAGATAACCCGTGCCACATCATTGGCTAGGACGAACGGTTCGTCAGTGTACCCAAGATTGTTCAGATCCACTGTTGTCATTCCGTACTGTGGGTCTACCTGTACCCCGCCTCCTGACTGATTGACCCATTTGCACTTCAACAAAGGGACCTTAAAATCATGTCCTTAGTCAAGTTCCCATATGTCCACTATGTAACCATAATATGTGTCCTTTCCCCTCTTGGTTGCTGCATCAAAGTGCACACTGTTCTGGTTGGTGCTCTTTTGATCTTGGGCGATCGTGTAAAATGTATTCCCATTTATCTCGTATCCTTTGTAAGTCAATACAGTTGAAGATGGTCCCCTGGACAACGAGTACAGCTCATCAAAAACAGTGTCGTCACCTCTGAGACGTGTTCCAACAAACTGCTGAAAGTCCTGATGTGTTCACATGTAATCCAGTCGTCACACTGCTCCGGGTGTTTGGAGCGCAGACTGTTCTTGTGTTCATCGACATACGGGGTCACCAAGGTAGAGTTCTGTAGAACTGTGTAGTATGCTTGAGACCAAGAATGCCCGTCCCTGCATATTATTGAGTCCCCTCCAAGCGTGCCTTTTCCAGTCGGTCTCCCCTCATAACGCGATTTAGGGAGACCTATCTTCTTAAGGCCAGGAATGAAGTCAACACAAAACCCAATGACGTCCTCTGTTTGATGGCCCATGGAGAAGCTTCCTTCTGGCCTAGCGCGGTTACGGACATATTTCTTTAGGACTCCCATGAACCTCTCAAAGAGGTACATATTGTGTAGAAATATGGGGCCCAGAATGACAATCTCGTCGACTAGATGAACTAGGACGTGCATCATGATATTGAAGAAGCATGGTGGGAACACCATCTCGAAACTGATAAGACATTGCGCCACATCACTCCTTAGCCTTGGTATGATTTCTGGATCGATCACCTTCTGAGAGATTGCATTGAGGA
Source organism: Triticum urartu (assembly GCF_003073215.2). Classification (NCBI taxonomy): domain Eukaryota; kingdom Viridiplantae; phylum Streptophyta; class Magnoliopsida; order Poales; family Poaceae; genus Triticum; species Triticum urartu. The sequence goes on from NC_053024.1 coordinate 30,465,266, forward strand.
ATGCACATAGCTTCACAATGGCTAATCGGACATTTTCCGGTAGAAGCCCCCTCAATGCAACCGGAAGCAGTTGCGTCATAATCACGTGGCAGTCATGAGACTTTAGGTTCTGGAACTTTTTCTCTGGCATATTTATTATTCCCTTTATATTTGACGAGAAGCCAGTCGGGACCTTCATACTGAGCAGGCATTCAAAGAAGATTTCCTTCTCTTCTTTGGTAAGAGCGTAGCTGGCAGGACCTTCATACTACTTTGGAGGCATGCCGTCTTTTTTTGCAAACATTGCAAGTCCTCTCGTGCCTCAGGTGTATCTTTTGTCTTCCCATACACGCCCAAGAAGCCTAGCAGGTTCGCGCAAAGGTTCTTCGTCACTTGCACCACGTTGATTGAAGAGCGGACCTCTATGTCTTTCCAGTAGGGTAGGTCCCAAAATATAGATTTCTTCTTCCACATGGGTGCGCGTCCCTCAGCGTCATTCAGAACAGCTAGTCTGCCGGGACCTTTTCCAAAGATTACGTGTAAATCATTGACCATAGCAAGTAAGTGATCACCGGTACGCATGGCGGGCTTCTTCCGGTGATTTGCCTCGCCTTTGAAATGCTTGACTTTCTTTCGACATTGATGGTTGGTCGGAAGAAATCGACGATGGCCCAGGTACACATTCTTCCTGCATTTGTCCAGGTATATACTTTCGGTGTTAGCTAAACAGTGCGTGCATGCGTGGTATCCCTTGTTTGTCTGTCCTGAAAGGTTACTGAGAGCGGGCCAATCATTGATGGTTACAAATAGCAACACGTGCAGGTTAAATTCCTCCTTTCTGTGCTCATCCCATGCACGTACACCGTTTCCATTCCACAGCTGTAAAAGTTCTTCAACTAATGGCCTTAGGTACAAATCAATGTCGTTGCCGAGTTGCTTAGGGCCTTGGATGAGAATTGACATCATAATGAACTTCAGCTTCATGCACATCCAAGGAGGAAGGTTATACACACATAGAGTCACAGGCCAGGTGCTGTGATTGCTGCTCTGCTCCCCGAAAGGATTAATGCCATCCGCACTTAAAGCAAATCATACGTTCCTTGGGTCACCTGCAAACTCAGCCCAGTACTTTCTCTTGATTTTTCTCCACTGCGACCCGTCAGCGGGTGCTCTCAACTTCCCGTCTTTCTTACGGTCCTCACTGTGCCATCGCATCAACTTGGCATGCTCTTTGTTTCTAAACAGTCGTTTCAACCGTGGTATTATAGGAGCATCCCACATCACCTTCGCAGGAACCCTCTTCCTGCGGGGCTCGCCGTCAACATCACCAGGGTCATCTCATCTGATCTTATACCACAACGCACCGCATACTGGGAATGCGATCAAATCCTTGTACTCCTCACCGCAGTAGAGGATGCAGTCATTAGAGCATGCATGTATCTTCTGCACCTCCTATCCTAGAGGGCATACGACCTTCTTTGATGCGTACGTACTTTCGGGCAATTCGTTATCCTTTGGAAGCTTATTCTTCAATATTTTCAGTAGCTTCCTAAATCCTTTGTCAGGCACAACATTCTCTGCCTTCCACTGCAGCAATTCCAGTACGGTACCGAGCTTTGTGTTGCCATCTTCGCAATTGGGGTACAACCCTTTTTTGTGATCCTCTA
>NC_053024.1:30467911-30505163 GCF_003073215.2 Triticum urartu
ATTTTCGTTGTCCTATCGGTGGTTGATGAATTGCTATGATTGATTTAATTTTCTTGTGGTTATGTTGCTGTCCTTTGGTGCCCATCATATGAGCGCGCGCGTGGATCACACCATAGGGTTAGTTGTATGTTGATAGGACTATGTATTGGAGGGCAAGAGTGATAGAAGCTTCAACCTAGCATAGAAATTGATCCATACAGGATTGAAGGGGGACCAATATATCTTAGTGCTATGGTTGGGTTTTACCTTAATGAACGTTAGTAGTTGCGGATGCTTGCTAATAGTTCCAATCATCAGTGCATAGAATTCCAAGTAAGGGATGACATGCTAGCAGTGGCCTCTCCCACGTAATACTTGCTATCAGTCTAGTAAAGTAGTCAATTTCTTAAGGGACAATTTCGCAACTCCTACCACCACTTTTCCACACTCGCCATATTTACTTTAGTTGTGTTTTTATCTAAACAGCCCCTAGTTTTATTTACGCGCTCTTTATTACCTTGCTAACCTATCCAAAAACACCTACAAAGTACTTCTTGTTTCATACTTGTTCTAGGTAAAGTAAACGTCAAGCGTGCGTAGAGTTGTATCGGTGGTCGATAGAACTTGAGGGAATATTTGTTCTACCTTTAGCTCCTCGTTGGGTTCGACACTCTTACTTATCGAAAGAGGCTACAATTGATCCCCTATACTTGTGGGTTATCAGAACCCGCCTTGCAATGCCGGAGACAATCTGTGCGCCGGACTCATCGTCATTGAAGCCTGGTTCAGGGGCTACTGAGGGAGTCCTAGATAAGGGGGTATCCGGACAGCCGAACTATAACCTTTCGCCGGACTGTTGGACTATGAAGATACAAGATTGAAGACTTCGTCCCGTTTCCGGATGGGACTCTCCTTGGCGTGGAAGGAAAGCTTGGCAATACGGATATGTAGATCTCCTTCCTTGTAACCAACTCTGTGTAACTCTAGCCCCCTCCGGTGTCTATATAAACCGGAGGGTTTAGTCCGTAGGACCAAGAACAACAATCATACCATAGGCTAGCTTCTAGGTTTTAGCCTCTACGATCTCGTGGTAGATCAACTCTTGTAATACTCATATCATCAAGATCAATCAAGCAGGAGTAGGGTTTTACCTCCATCGAGAGGGCACGAACCTGGGTAAACACATCGTGTCCCTTGTCTCCTATTACTATCCACCAAGACGCACAGTTTAGGACCCCCTACCCGAGAGCCGCAGGTTTTGACACCGACACCCATGACGACCTCTTTCCCGTTGGTTTTATTTTGAACCGAACCTTATAAGCCTCCCATCTTGTCTCAAACTCATCAACATCCCAACGATGGTAAATGAATTCCCTAAATTCCTCAAGCTTTTTCTTGCGGAGGTGCATCACCATATTCTCCTCAATATGCCATGTGCACAAACGATGATCTGTTCCGGTCCAGATAGTAGCTATTGCTTTAGCCATTGAACCGTCCCCATCAGTGATTGCTGAAATGGGTGCCTTCTGGGACATTGCCTCCAAAAATACATGAAGAATCCACTGGTATGATGCAACTGTCTCGTCTGACACTAGACCGACCCCAAACAAAACTGTGCTGCGGTGATTGTTCAGACCAACAAATGGAACAAACGGAAGCCTGTACTTGTTAGACCGGTATGTACTGTCGAACATCACGACACCACCAAAGGCAACATAGTCAATCCGGGATTGTGAATCAGCCCAGAATATGTTCCTCAAATGGCCTTCTTTGTCTTTTGTGTATTTGAAAAAGAATTCTAGGTCTGCTTTTTTCTGTGCAATCATATAGGTGAGCAAATATCTAGCGGCACTGCCTTCTGTCTTGCGCTTCTTCTGGATTGAAACATGGTTGTATAGATCTCGATCTATAAATCCAAGCTTGTCGGGACCTCCGGCATTCTTCTCCATTACATTCATAATCTGATGTGTTCGAATTCCACCGATAGCATACTCGATGACATCGGCCTTTTGTGCATCAGTTATTCTATGATGAGCCAATAAGTAGGGAGTCAGGTCAGCAGGGACAAACAGATGGTTATGCTTGTCCACAAAATTCTTGACGAACCAGAGGCCACTGCTATCTTGTAGCTCAAACTGAAAAAGAGCGGGACACCCACACCGAGAAAGACCCCTTGATGTTCTTTTTCGTTCAGCTCTGTTAAAGTGCTTAAGGGCCCGCCAACCTTGTTTGCAGCACTTGTATGTCCTTCTATATGCATTTTGTTTCGGACCCGGACCCGTGTACTTCAGATCATCCTTTCTAACACCAAACCCTTTTTTCTCGCATAGCCTACGTAGAACATGTAGGCTTCTTCCTCAGTCCTGAAAGTCTTCTTCACAATCTCTAAGTATTCCATACACTCATTCAGGTCTGAACTAGCCATGCCTTTATTATCAATTCCTTTACCTTGCATGTGTACATCATCCATGTCTATGCCATCCTTGCATGCATCCTCATTATCCTTATCATCCATGCACATACCATCCATTCCTTTGGGGTCCATGGCTACGAAATCACTGTCCTTATCATCCATGCCTTTGCCTTCGTTGCCTCCATGATCCACGTCCTTGTCATCCTTGCCTGTATCACCCAAGTTTTTGCCATTGTTGCCTTTATCATCCATGTCGTTATGCTGCCAGCGAAAACAGATAGTCAATGTTACGGATGGATAGCATACGTTACCAAAATTATGCACTACTCTGCTTAAATAATTGATTTAATTTTTCATATCGGATTCATGTACCTAACTCAGTCCTTCAAAAGTTGTAAGTAAATATGCCCTGACTAAATCCAGAAATTAGTAATTGATTGTACTAGCTCTAACTGATGATCTCCTAACTAAATCCAAAATCCATGAGTCCTTCAAATGCATTGATAGATCCACCCTGATGGATCAATTATCTCCAAACTCCATTCAAAATTATCTCCTAACTAAATCCAAATTATCTCCTAACAAAATCCAAAAGTATCTCCTAACTAAATCCAAATTATCTCCTAACTAAATCCAAAATAAGTCCAAACTCCATACAAAATAATTATCTCCTAACTAAATCCAAATATCTCGAAACTGAATTCAAAAGTATCTCCTAACTAAATCTAAAATAACTTTCTTTGAATCGAAATCTGCTGACAACTTTCTAATGCCACATAACCCTAACTAAGTCCTTCAATATGTCCTAGCTACATCCAACTGATACTTCCTTTCAATCGTAATCTCGTCAAAACTTTTTGAAAACATAAACCCTAAACCTCACATGGCATATCCTAAACCCTAACCAAATCCGATCGAAATCTCGTCACAACTTTCTGAAACGATAAACCCTAAACCTCACATGACATATCCTAAACCCGAATCAAATCCGACCCCTATTGGTGCTATATGCAGAAGGGACCAGAAAAGATTTGAGATGGCTAGGCACTTATAGCGAAGATCCGGCATGAAAAAGTTGATGCACGTCGATGAGGATGAAGTGGCCTCTCGGGTCGGGGAAGGTGGCGTCCGCTCGAGGAAGGAGTGGATTAGCGGCTCATTGGAAGATCTAGCACCGCGACCCGAGTGGGGTGACTTGCGATGGAGGGGGGAGGGGGGAGTAGGAGCTGGAGGGGTAGACGGCGAGTGCGATCATCGGCGATTGAGGTCACCGGAGGCGATCGGCGGCGATGGAGGGGGGCCCGAGGTTAGGGCTCGAGAGGAGGAGAGAGGACGAACCGCTCGTACCCAAATTCAAAAGAGTACGCACGATGATTGGACCTCTATAATGAAGTGCTTTATTAATGCAATTAATTTAATCGAAAAATTTAGGATGAGAATACCCCTGGACCTAATTGGGCCGATTAAGGGTAAAAAAAAATTTAGGTCGAAAATACCCTTGGGCTCAAGAAGGCCCAGTTATTCTCATCTGTTAGATCGCCCATATAATACACGTGCTCTGGTGTATTATAATGCATCGTAAAATTTCCCAATATCAAACCTTTCCCCCGCAGTCGACGTCCCCCTGTCCAGGTACCCCTTTCTGTCCTCGTGTCCTTGGCTCCTTGCTTCATTCCTTTCAGGTGTCCCCTTCGATACCTCTGAGTTCCCCTTCCTGTCTGACCCCGGCACTGTGTGGGTTGTCATGTCGTTCGCTGTCGACTACTTCTCCAATGATGGTGTTCCCTCACTCCTCTCCTACTTCTTCTGCGTGCTGACGGAACGGCTCGTTGCGGGGGGGGGGGGGGGGGGTGGCAACCTGGCTCAGAGCGACTGGTTTACCATGCATTGCCAGCCCAGAGACCATATCTTCTGGCAACACACAACATCTTGGTACAGAAAACAACCGCTTTATTGATGCTAGCGGATCATAGTTTATATTACAACATGTGTCGAGGTCAAGCGGCACACACGGTGCGGCTGAACAATATGTACATTATTTAGTGAACATAAAGGGGCCTCGATCATAACAACTACGCGGCAGTAGAACAACGTCGTAGCGGAAACTCCATAGCACAGGAACACCGATGTGGACATGATCTAGACTCGAGCAGCACTCCTTTCCAACAAGACTTTCCTCAAATCTGGCATGACACGCCAGGTCAGTACATGGAATGTACTTGCAAGCTCACAACAGGCATAATCATAATGACAAACAATATCACGATAATTAACCAATTAATAATGCAATAATGTTTCAACATGCTGTGATCATGCTCTTGTGATAAAAGTCCCTCGGGACTGGCTTACCAACCGTGATCGTTCTTGGATCACAAAAGTACCACCATCGGGGTCTTGACTAGGGGTATCTCGTGATCCTTACGGCGATCACAACCACGACCAATACTTGGTCTCGAACATCTCGGTGGCCTTCCCACCATCATCGACAATGCAAAGTTCATAACTTAGTGTGCAAAATTTAATAAATGTTGACCCATGGTGTGACCTACTACGAGCATGTCCGTAACCGTGGACTCGGCTATCGATAGATTATTACACTCTCAGAGGTAGCACACTGTACCCACACCACGGACCCCATGGCCACGTACTCCCATTCGGGTGGACCAACGGCATTCCGACGAAACCCCTCCATTGCCTTGACACTCTCCCTGCCACGCCGACTCAATCCCCACCGGGCTAGTCCTGGGTGGCCCCGTGTCTACCAAAGACACAACGACCACCGTCGTGGCCAAAACGATCCCATAAGGGGACCTGGTACCATAATCTCAACAACCGGCACACAAGATTATGTTTGCTTACCGGGCCAGGGTAAGCATGCCCATAACCTTCCCTAGTTGGAGGCACTAACCAGAGGCATGACAACGGACCGAATCAAGGCCTTCCCATAAAGGCAAATGTGGTTGCACTGGGAAAAACTCGATTCAGTGGCACCATGACCCGGCCAACGATATATATTCAAGTTGAGTTATATGCAAGTTCAACTTAAAGTAAAAATGACCGGTGTCATCACATGCCATGAAATGCAACACTACATATGCAGCACATATTAACGAAAATGAATGAGTCAACTATATTCACACTAAGCATAAACAACAACAACTCATGCCACTTTTCTGGTTAGGATAAACCTCACTTTAAACAGAATATTTTCTAGCAAAATTTATTTTTTTACTCATGCAAGAAAATTTATTAATTACTCATATGCATAACAATATTATTCTTTCATCACCACAAATGAATCCTAGTTTCTTTACCAACTAAGTTAGTTTCAAACATTCTGTAAATGAAGCATATTAACTAAAACAAGCACTTAACAGAATATAAATAGCATAATAGTTATTTAAATGCATGGATTAAATCTTTCATTCAAGTAAGAAAATCATAAATATTGAAATGGCATCATGAAAATGTTGCTGTGGCTTGCGTTAGTGCGGATGAGGTTCACAAGCCTTCTGGTGATCCTCAAGACAAGCCTCAGCCTCTGAAAATAATTTTAAACACAAGAAGAGAATATCAAGAACCCTTCTGAAAATCACCAGAAAATCAAGACAGCACAGAAAAATCTCATTTTTGGTGAGCTGCTAGATTTATTTGCAAAGAACACAATGCAAAATGAATCAATTCATTTGGACTTATGGTTGAAGAGTTATAGCTGTTTGAAGCTCTCTGGAAAATATATATGAATTTGAATTTAAATAAAACAAACTAGGGGGGCTGACGTCGAAGGCGTAAAGCCTCGGGGCGCCACCACTCGTACCACTTCACGCGCGTACTGAGTGGCTGACTAGCAGGCCCCGCTAGTCAGGTGAGGTGGAGGGGGAGAGGGGAACAGAGGAGGTCGCGGCTTCGCCGGAGCTCACGCCGGCGACGAGGGCTCCTTGGCCAAAACGAGAGGGAGGGATCTAGAGAGGGGATGGAGGCGCACCTGCCCGTACCCGTAGCGTAGCTAGGGGTGGTCGGACGGCGTCGGAATCGACCTCGCAAGCGGAGGGAGAGAGCGGTGGTCGCCGGAGACGAAGACGACGGCGAGCAGAGGCAACTCCAGGGGATCCAAGTGGACGGAATGGCTTCACCGAAGAGTGGCGGAGGCTCTAGAAGGTTCGCCCAGGCCAGGGAGGGGCTGGAGCTACCGCAACGACCCGAGGGGATCGCCAGCGAGCTCGAGCTCGGGGACGGCGGCCCGCGGCCTGCCCGGCCGGGCTACGGCTATCTACAAGTTTGTGGAGTGTGTGGGAGTGGAGGATGGTGCTCGAGGAGGCTGGGGGTGGCTCCATTTATAGGCAAGCAGCGAAGGGGGGTTCAGGCTCCGCCGGTGGACACGGCGCCCGGCGACGAACGGCGTTAGTGAGAGGGGGAGAAGGCGACGCAACTCACGTGGGGACTGTGGGCGAATGGGGATGAGCACATGATCGAAGAGAAGGTGACGAGCACAGTGCGCACCGCACTGTTACGTTGGCCGGACCGCGCCCGTGGTTGCTGCGGCGAGCTCCGGCATCGGCGAGTGCCAGGGGGAGTTAAGGGGGTTGGGACGAAGATGGGGGTGAGGTTTGGCGTGCTATGGCAGTCGGGGAAGCGAGCACGCGTGAAACAGAGCGCTCGGCGGCACTCAGAGCACGTCGACACGCAGGCTGGCATCGTGTACACGCGTGGTCACCGCGTGAACTCTTCCCTCAGGCCGACCTACGTCCAAAGTTCATGTCTGGCTTGTTGTTCGTGGTAGTTTTGAAGATTACCACGCTTTGGTTTGGATCGAGATGCAGTAGAAAAGATTTCACATGGCAAGTAAGTTTCTGATCAGTAACTTTGAGAGTTTAGGTCAAATGGCTGGGAGTTGGGGGTTGTGCTTTGGAGACTAGCAATCATCTACTAAGGTGATGATGCACAAGAAAAATCAGCCACAACAGAGCAAGTAAAATGGTAGTTGCTATAGAAACCACCATTTCTGTCCAGAACAGAAAATATTTTCTGTAGCAAAAATATTCCAAAAAGTGGTGCAATATTTTCACCCAGGAAGGTGCCCTAGGGTTCAAAGAATATTTGTGAATTTCGTCAGATTTTTGTGGGCAAGAAAAATTGGGGTTGCTTTGAAGCACATTGAGCTAGCTAGGGTTTTAGAGAGGAAAATTAATATTTTTTATTAAAGAAAAATATTCCAAATATTATTTTGGGTTGAACCAGAGAGGGAATGATGATTAGAGAGGGAAATGAGGCACTTGGGTGAAAGCCAAGGGTACCCAAGTGTTTAAGTCCATATGAAAAGATTCAAAAACTCCAAATTTCAAAAAAATTCAAATGAAAATCAGGAAAATAAAGGAGGGCAAAAACCAGGCTCTCACAAACCTCCCCCACTTACAATGAATCTCGTCCTCGAGATTCGGTTGCTTGGGAAAACCATTCGGGATAATGTTCCCATAAAAATTCTTCTTGTTCCCAAGTTGATTCTAACTCGGTGTGATGCTCCCACTGGACTTTGTAGAACTTCCTCACTTTACTGCGAGTGACCCTTTCCATCTGATCCAAAATTTTAAACGGTCTCTCTTCATATGTTAAATCCCTTGCCAACTCTATCTCGGCCATAGCAGTCCTTTTCTCAGGCGGCGATATGCATTGCCTCAACTGTGAAACATGAAACACGTTGTGCACATCTGCCAATTCAGGGGGTAGTTCTAACTGATATGCAACAGTACCCACTCGGGACATAACTGGAAATGGGCCAATAAATCTGGGTGCCAAGTTTCCACGAGTCTGGAATCTCTTGACTCCTTTCATAGGAGTGACTCGGAGGTATACGTGTTCTCCGGGTTCAAAAATGATTTGTCGGTGCTTTGCATCATAATATCTCTTTTGTCGATATTTGGCCAATTGCAGTCTGTCTCTGATCCCCTTAACTTGTTTCTCAGCTTCCATCATGAGATCTGTTCCGAAGATACGGCTATCTCCAGTTTGAGACCAATTTAAAGGAGTGTGGCACTTATGGCCATACAAGGCTTCATACGGTGACATTTTTAGACTGGTCTGGAAGCTGTTGTTATAAGAAAACTCGGCATACGGCAACCAGTCTTCCCATTTAGGCCCTTGGGCCAAGACGCAGGCTCGTAGCATATCTTCAAGTATTTGGTTTACCCGCTCTGTCTGTCCATCTGTTTGAGGATGATAAGCGGTACTGTATTTCAGTGATGTTCCCAAGGCTTGATGGAGACATGACCAAAAAGCGGAGGTAAAGAGTGAACCTCGATCGGAAGTGATGGTTCAGGGTATTCCATGCAGACTGACTATCCTGGATACATACAGCTGTGCAAGTTGATCCGCTCGATATGTGGTTCTGATCGGGATAAAGTGAGCAACCTTGGTTAAGGTGTCCACTATGACCCATATTGCATCATTGCCTCGCTGAGTCTTAGGTAGTCCTGTTATGAAATCCATGCAAACGACATCCATTTCCATTGCGAAACTGGCAGTGGTTGGAGAAGTCCGGGTGGCTTCTGATGCTCTGCCTTCACCTTGTTGCATATGTCACAACAGGCCACAAAAAAGGCAATGTCTTTCTTCATTCCATCCCACCAGAATATTTGTCGAAGGTCTTCATACATTTTCGTACCTCTAGGGTGAATAGAATAGAGGATTCGTGTTCTTCCGACAGGATCTTCTTCTTTAAGTCCGATTGATTGGGTACACAAATCCTTCCACGGAACCGGAGGGTACCGAATTTATCCTTTGAGAAATCTGGAGTCTGTCCTGCCATCGTACTCTTGACACGTTTTTGTAGATTGATGTCAGCTGGCTGGGCCTTGCGGGTTTCTTCCTCAAGTGTGGGGGTAACTTCCAAAATATTAGCGAGGTCAGCATCGACTATGACCAGGTTGAGCTGAGCGATCTCCTCTTGAAGTTCAGGAGGCAAGCATTTCAATATGACATTTAGGCTGACAGGCTTTCGACTGAGTGCATCGGCAACCACGTTGGCCTTACCCGGGTGGTAATTTATTCCAAGATCATAATCCTTGACCAACTCAAGCCATCTTCGTTGACGGAGATTTAAATCCGGCTGAGTAAATATATACTTGAGACTTTTCTGATCGGTAAAAATTTTGCACCTCTTCTCGATGAGGTAGTGCCTCCAAATTTTTAGAGCATGAACCACCGCGGCCATTTCCAAATCATGAGTAGGATAATTTCCATCGTGGGGTTGTACCTGTCGTGATGCATATGCTACTACCTTGTCGTCTTGCATAAGTACGCATCCAAGTCCTTGTCTGGAGGCGTCACAGTACACAACAAAACAGCGGTAGATATCTGGAAGAGTCAATACAGGTGCGGTCGTCAGCCGTATCTTTAGCTCATTGAAAGTTTTCTCATAGTCCTCAGTCCATTCAAACTTCTTATCCTTTTTGAGCAGCTTCGTCATGGGTTTAGCAATCTTGGAAAATCCTTCAATGAAACGACGATAATATCCGGCTATTCCAAGGAAACTCCGGATCTGTGTTACGGTCGTGGGTGGCAACCAATCGAGAACATCCTTTACTTTGCTCGGGTCCATGGCTATACCTTCGGCGGATAGTACATGTCCGATAAACCCAACTTGCTTGAGCCAAAACTCGCATTTACTGAATTTGGCGTATAGCTGATGGTCGCGGAGTCGTTGTAGCACTGCTCGGAGGTGATCCTTGTGATCTTCTTCACTTTTGGAGTAAATGAGTATGTCATCGATGAAGACTACCATGAACTTATCGAGGAAGTCCATGAATACTGTGTTCATCATATGCATGAAGAAGGCAGGGGCATTGGTGAGGCCAAAGGACATAATTGTATATTTATAAAGATCGTACCGAGTAGTGAATGCGGTCTTAGGAATATCTTCCTTTTTAATCTTGAGCTGATGATATCCCATCCGTAAATCAATCTTAGAGAATACCTTGGCCCCACTGAGCTGATCAAACAGATCATCAATCCTTGGCAGCGGATATTTATTTTTGATGGTGACCTCATTCAGCTAACGGTAATCCACACACATGCGGAGGCTGCCATCCTTTCTGTCCACGAAAATAGCAGGTGATCCCAATGGTGAATAGCTGGGATGGATATATCCTTTCTGGAGCAGTTCATCAAGCTGTTTCTTTAGCTCCACTAATTCTGATGAGAGCATCTGGTAATACTTCTTGTATAATGGTGCGGTTCCGGGCACAAGATCTATTGCGAACTCAAGCTCTCGATCTGGTGGCATGCCTGGCAGTTCTTCGGGAAATACATCAGGGTACTCGTTGACCACAGGAGTTAATTCCAATTCACCAGTCACCGCGGTGAAGACCATTTCTTTCTTGGGTATACTTTTGTGAGCATAGAATTTTGTAGTCTGCTCATTCTGACTGGTCAGAGTAACTTCTCGGGTCGCGCAATTTATGCAAACTTGATATTGGGTCAACCAATTCATACCCAATATAACATCCAACTTGGAGGACTCAATAATTATCAAAGAAGTTGGAAAACCGACTCCGTTGATATTGATTTCTAGATTACGGCAGACCAGATTGCTCTTGATTAAGGATCCCGGGGTTTGTACCAGCATATTTTTGCCTAAAAGCGAACAAGGAAATTTGTTTTGGGCAACAAAACTCCGAGAAATAAAAGAGTGGGAAGCCCCAGAGTCAAATAAAATTACTGCAGGTATGTTATTAACAGAAAACATACCAATGACGACTTCGGGGTTCTCTTGGGCTTCATCGGCGGAGAGGTGATGCACGTGCCCAATGATGTTTTGCTGGGTCGGGCATGACTCCATATAGTTGACTTGTGGCCTGAATAGAGCATTTGCCTTGTTGTTCTTAGGACACTATCTGGCATAATGTCCGGTTTGCCCACAACTGAAGCAAGAATTGTTGCGCTGGCGCTCCTCGTGCACTGGGTTGGTCACGACATTCTTGACTTGTGTGGTGGTCTTGTTAACATTCTGTTGCCAATTGGGCTTGTATTCTTCTTGTGTCTGCTGCCAGGTACGAGCGTTTTGCACAGGTTGTCCATCCTTCTTTGGCTCAAACTTGCACTTGTGGTCGTTGTTAGCAGGCCTATTATTTGATACAAGCTTGTGCTCCCTTTCAGCAATGAAAGCCTTGTTCACCATAGTTTGGAAATCTGGGAAATCAAACAGACTGAGAGTACACCGGAGTTGCGGATTTAATCCACCAAGAAATCTATCAATCTTTCTTTCTTCGGTGGCCACGTCATAAAGGGAGTAACAGGCCAGATGACTGAATTTTTGCAAATATTCACCCACATACTGATTTCGTTGGATGAGTGCGAGAAATTCACGCTGCTTAGTCTTCATAATTCCAGTAGGGATATGATATTTTCGGAACTGATCCTTGAATTTTGACAAGGTGATTTCTTCATCAGCAGGCCACATGGCTTTTGCATTTTCCCACCATATGGCAGCGACGCATTCCAGATAATGAGTTGCAAATGGAACTTTATCATTTTCTTCAGTACGAGCAATCTCAAGCTTTTTCTCAATGGTACGCAACCAATTGTCTGCATCCAAGGGATCAACAACCTGACTGAAACTGGGGGGCTTGGTCCTCTGAAAATCTGACATCTTGGAGTAATGACCATTCTGATTTCCATTCTATCCAACCATGGCTTGCACACTTCTTAATATTTCAATCAGATCATTGTTCCTTCTTTCCTCAAACATACGCAGAATTTGCTCAGTGGAGGGCGGATTTGGTGGTGGTGGAACGTACGGCTCGGGAGAGTGTCCTGCCTGTCGTGTAGAATGACGAACAGGAGTTCCCTCATGAACGTCTCTACTGCTGCCTCCCCGCGGCATCCTATTGTGGATTTTTCGCAAGGCAACGCAACCGAGATGAGAAACATCCAAAATAAATTGGGGAAAAGCCAGCAACAAAAGCCCGAGAAAAACCGAAATAACGAAGAAAATACGGCGAATAAAACAGAGTTCCAACATAATTATACATAGACTCATACATGAAAGATAACCAACATGCCAGGTTCAACTACTCTCATACAAGCAACGAAACATCATGACTCGTACGACTACATCCGTACACAATCCTGATGACTGCGAATACTCAGGGGCACTACTGCTCTGCTGGTGTTGTGGTGTCCTCTCCTGAAGCGGACTCGGATCCTGAACTGACGAGTTTAACGGAAACCTCCGGGTTAAAGGTAACACGACGACGCTGCCTCGAGGGCTCTCCCTCGGGGGCAGGGGTAGGGTGAAGTATCGGGGCTAGAGGAGTAGCGAGAAGTGAAACCCACTCAGCAAGAGCACTGAGAGGATTTACGGTCGAGGCGCCCGAGCTACTCGGAGGAGTAACCAGCGAAATAGGGGAACTAGAATTGGCTGGAATATACGGAGTAAATCCCAGAGAGGATGGAGCAGTGACAAATCTAGTAGAGGCTAAAGCAGTATGAGCATGAGTCAGCTCTCGAGCCAGCTCGTGGATCATCAGATAGCTAGCAGTGATATAACGAGCAAGGTGGCTAGCAACACTATCAGACTCCGGATCAGTGATAGGGAAACGGACACGACCATTGTCGTGCAGAGAAGGATAGTAATAGAAACCTGCGTGGTTCTGCATCCGGACCTTGTTATAACAAAGCTCGACAAGGACCTCGAATGCAGCAAACTGGACAGCCTGAGAAGCGGTAGAAGCGTAACCTCTCCGAGAAGTACGAGTGTAAGTGCTGGAATCGAAACTGGTGCGCAGAGTAACCACTACGTGATACTCATACACTGGGTCAGCTAGACGCTCCCGGTACACGCGATAGACTGGATCGTCACCGAGCGGATACAGCCGACTCCACATGTTGCGAAGGAGGTGTGGTGACGTGAGGCATCAGCTGGAACTGGCACGGATACGGCACCGGAGCCATCTACACTCACAACCATTAGCAGGTTAGCATAAAAATAAAACAAATGCATGCAATGCCACAACTAGCTATAAATGCTACCCGCACTCAACTTAAACTCGTATCTAATGTCCAGTTAACACGTCGTAGTCTAGCGTGGCCTACAGTCAGCGCGGCTCTGATACCAAGCGTTGTGGCACCCCGACTCAAAGCGACCGGTTTACCATGCATTGCCAGCAAAGAGACCATGTCTTCTGGCAACACACAACATCTTGGTATAGAAAAAAACCGCTTTATTGATGCTAGCGGATCATAGTTTATATTACAACAGGTGTCGAGGCCAAGCGGCACACACGATGCGGCTGAACAATATGTACATTATTTAGTGAACATAAAGGGGCCTCGATCATAACAACTACGCGGCAGCGGAACAACGTCGTAGCGGAAACTCCATAGCACAGGGACACCGATGTGGACACGATCTAGACTCGAGCAGCACTCCTTTCCAACGAGACTTTCCTCAAATCTGGCATGACACGCCAGGTCAGTACATGGAATGTACTTGCAAGCTCACAACAGGCATAATCATAATGATAAACAATATCATGTTAATTAACCAATTAATAATGCTATAATGTTTCAACATGCTATGATCATGCTCTTGTGATAAAAGTCCTTCGGGACTGGCTTACCAACCATGATCGTTCTTGGATCACAAATGTACCACCATCGTGGTCTTGACTAGGGGTATCTCGTGATCCTTACGGCGATCACAACCACGACAAATACTTGGTCTCGAACATCTCGGTGGCCTTCCCACCATCATCAATAATGCAAAGTTCATAACTTAGTGTGCAAAATTTATTAGTTGACCCATGGTGTGACCTACTACGAGCGTGTCCATAACCGTGGACTCGGCTATCGATAGATTATTACACTCTATAGAGGTAGCACACTGTACCCACACCACGGAACCCATGGCCTCATACTCCCATTCGGGTGGACCAACGGCATTCCGACGAAACCCCTCCATTACCATGACACTCTCCCGGCCACTCCGACTCAATCCCCACCGGGCTAGTCCTGGGTGGCCCCGTGTCTATCAAAGACACAACGACCACCATCGTGGCCAAAACGATCCCACAAGTGGACCCGGTACCATAATCTCAACAACAGGCACACAAGGTTATGTCTGCTTACCGGGCTAGGGTAAGCATGCCCATTACCTTCCCTAGTTGGAGGCACCGACCAGAGGCATGACAACGGACCGAATCAAGGCCTTCCCATAAAGGTAAATGTGATTGCACTAGGAAAAACTCGATTCAGTGGCACCATGACCCGGCCAACGATATATATTCAAGTTGAGTTATATGCAGGTTTAACTTAAAGTAAAAATGACCGGTGTCATCGCATGCCATGAAATGCAACACTACATATGCAGCACATATTAACAAAAATGACTGAGTCAACTATATTCACACTAAGCATAAACATCAACAACTCATGCCACTTTTCTGGTTAGGATAAACCTCACTTTAAATAGAATATTTTCTAGCAAATTTTATTATTTTACTCATGCAAGAAAATAACTTCAAGTAATTACTCATATGCATAACAATATTATTCTTTCATCACCACAAATGAATCCTAGTTTCTTTACCAACTAAGTTAGTTTCAAACATTCTGTAAATCAGGCATATTAACTAAAACAAGCACTTAACAGAATATAAATAACATAATAATTATTTTAATGCATGGATTAAATCTTTCATTCAAGTAAGAAAATCATAAATATTGAAATGGCATCATGAAAATGATGCTGTGGCTTGCCTTAGTGCAGATGAGGTTCACAAGCCTTCTGGTGATCCTCAAGACAAGCCTCACCCTCTGAAAATAATTTTAAACACAAGAAGAGAATATCAAGAACCCTTCTGAAAATCACCAGAAAATCTACACAGCACAGAAAAATCTCATTTTTGGTGAGCTACTAGATTTCTTTGCAAAGAACACAATGCAAAAAGAATCAATTCAGTTGGACTTATGGTTGAAGAGTTATAGCTGTTTGAAGCCCTTTGGGAAATATATATGAATTTGAATTTGAATAAAACAAACTAGGGGGGTGACGTCGAAGGCGTAAAGCCTCAGGGCGCCACCACTCGTACCGCTTCGCCTGCGTACTGAGTGGCTGACTAGCGGGCCCCGCTAGTCAGGTGAGGTGGAGGGGGAGAGGGGAACAGAGGAGGTCGCGGCTTCACTTGAGCTCACGCCGGCGAGGAGGGCTCCTTGGCCAAAACGAGAGGGGGGGATCTAGAGAGGGGATGGAGGCGCACCTGCCCGTACCCGTAGCGTAGCTAGGGGTGGTCGGACGGCGTCGGAATCGACCTCGCAAGCGGAGGCAGAGAGCGGTGGTCACCGGAGACGAAGACGGCGGCGAGTAGAGGCAACTCCAGGGGCTGCAAGTGGACGGAACGGCTTCACTGAAGAGTGGCGGAGGCTCTGGAAGGGTGGCCTAGGCCAGGGAGGGGCTGGAGCTACCGCGACGACTCGAGGGGATCACCGGCGAGCTTGAGCTCGGGGAGGGTGGCCCGCTGCCTGCCCCGGCCGGGCTACAGCTATCTACAAGTTTGTGGAGTGTGTGGGAGTGGAGGATGGTGCTCGAGGAGGCTGGGGGTGGCTCCATTTATAGACGAGCAGTGAGGGGGGGTTCGGGCTCCGCCGGTGGACACCTGGACACGGTGCCCGGTGACGAACGGCGTTAGTGAGAGGGGGAGAAGGCGACGCAGCTCACGTGGGGACTGTGGGAGAACGGGGACGAGCACAGGATCGAAGAGAGGACGACGAGCATAGTGCGCATCGCACTGTTACGTTGGCCGGACCACGCCTGTGCTCGCTGCGGTGAGCTTCGGCGTCGGTGAGTGCGAGGGGGGAGTTAAGGGGGTTGGGACGAAGATGGGGGCGAGGTTTGGTGCGCTATGGCAGTCGGGGAAGCGAGCACGCGCGAAACAGAGCGCTCAGCGGCACTCAGAGCGCGTCGACACGCAGGCTGGCGTCGTGTACACGCATGGTCACCGCGTGAACTCTGCCCTCAGGCCGACCTATTTCCAACGTTCATGTCTGGCTTGTTGTTCGTGGTAGTTTTGAAGATTACCACGCTTTGGTTTGGATCCAGATGCAGTAGAAAAGATTTCACACGGCAAGTAAGTTTCTGATCAGTAACTTTGAGAGTTTACTGAGGTCAAATGGCTGGGAGTTGGGGTCTGTGCTTTGGAGGCTAGCAATCATCTACTAAGGTGATTATGCACAAGAAAAATCAGCCACAATGGAGCAAGTAAAATGGTAGTTGCTGTAGAAACCACCATTTCTGTCCGGAACAGAAAACAATTTCTGTAGCAAAAATATTCCAAAAAATGGTGCAATATTTTTGCTCAGGAAGGTGCCCTGGGGTTCAAAGAATATTTGTGAATTTTGTCAGATTTTTGTGGGCAAGAAAAATTGGGGTTGCTGCGGAGCACATTGAGCTAGCTAGGGTTTTAGAGAGGAAAATCAATATTTGTCATTAAAGAAAAATATTCCAAATATTATTTTGGGGTGAACCAGAGAGGGAATGATGATTAGAGAGGGAAATGAGGCACTTGGGTGAAAGCCAAGGGTACCCAAGTATTTAAGTCCATATGAAAACATTCAAAAACTCAAAATTTCAAAATAAATCCAAATGAAAATCAGGCAAATAAAGGAGGGCAAAAACCAGGCTGTCACAGGGGGGGTGGACGATATCATTTTCTCATTCCACCCCCTGTGACAGCAGAAAACCAATAGAAAAAATTCAGGTGGGGGCCAAAAGCACCCCCCAAGTGACCTTAAAAAAAAGAGAAGTCCATATTACAATGCTGAGCTACCATCCAAGTCTAAGATACAACCTTGAATCTAAAGTCGTCCATTTTACAACCTCGAACTATCAAAACCAGACAAAAACAAACCCTGAACTACCATCCAAGTCTAAGATACAACCCTGAACTCCGCCTCCGGATGCCACCACTGCCCGTCTCTTTCTCCTCTCCCCCTCCTCTTCTCGTCTCCCTCCTCTCCCGAGCAGCCAGGCACATGTGCCCACCTCAACCGGCCCCTCCATGCCCATTGCAGGCTGCCATACCATCCCCATCACTCCTCCACATGACCACCTTGACCCTCCGTTTCTGCTGCCTCACAGCGCCTCCGCCATGCACTGGCCTCCTCCCGATGCTCCCCTGGCCACCTACGCCGCCCTCCCCACACGCAGCCGCCATGGCCATCCCTGCACCTTGCTGTCCGATCCGTTGCTACGCCATCTACAACCGTCTAGCAGCAATCCGTCGCCCAGCCATCTCGCCGTCGGCGGCAGCATCACAAGCCTGTTGCATTTTCCCCTCGGAGTTGTGGGGCACCTCCTTTTCGTCGGTCTCCAACGTCCATGAAGGTAGGGGCTGGCTACAGTTGCAGGGGTTTCTTGGGTTGCCACATCACCGGAACTCCACCACCATCCGTCGGCCTCCACTGTTGCTCTCCCTGCCAAGGGCTGGTGTGAGTGAGGAGACACTTTTTTATTCTTTATGGGTCACGGTCACATATGTAAGTGACTGACTAAGCTGTATTGGGATTCTATACAAGTTAGTCAATGGGTCAAACCCAGTCAACAAGGTCAAAACCAGGGTTGGGGATGGGGAAGGTTCATTCAATACAAGTTAGTCAATGGTTCAAACCCAGTCAACAAGGTCAAAACCAGGGTTGGGGATGGGGAAGGTTGATTCCTGGCCGGTTTTCAAAGTTCAAGGTTGTTTTCTAGACGACTTTACAGTTCAGGGTTGAAACTTAGACTTTGGTGGTAGTTCGGCGTTGTAATATGGAATTATCTCCCAAAAATGGTATTATGGTTAGTATCCTCTCATGTGAGGAAGCCACAAATGTTGTGAATAAGAACATCTTGTTGGAGAATTTGATTCAGACAAAAATGTTCAAATGTATTGAAAGGCATCAAACCCACTGTGATGTTCTCAAGATACAAATTCTGAACAAGAACCCTACAGAACATTAAAAAAACAGGTACCCTACGGCGAAGGAATGGATTGGATTTATGAGGAACATCAATGCAGCGGCTGCATAGTGTGTCAGCATGACAACCCAATGGCACGGCTGCGCGACGGTGGTTGCATGGGGCGGCGTTGCTAGGCGGTTACCAGAGGCGGCGAGTGTTAAACAATGTACATACGGTGTATCTATAAACCGTATATGCATGCATGCGTGTAGTTAGTTGTAACCGTAGTTGGGCTGTTGAGGTTGCATCCTATCCTAAATTATGACTTGTAGATCAATCCACATCCCAACAACCTTGTATATCTTGTGGCCTTGTGCCTATATAAACATTCATGCATCCCTACTAAGCGCATACGCTTTAGCATCATTTTCTACATGGTATACAGAGCCTCTCTCTTCCAACGCATCTAGTTATGTCGTCCTCCTCCTCCTCTCTTGCCATGGCCTCTCCATCCCTCACATCGCTCGGCCACACCATCACCGAAAATCTCACCAGGGAGAATTTCTTGGTGTGGAAGGTGCAAGTCCTGTCACATATCAAAGCGGCAGGGATGATGGGCTACCTCGACGGCTCGATCAAGGAGCCGGATGCTCTCCTCATCTCTGAGAAGGATATCGGAGACGGGAAGAAGGAGATCGTCACCGCGCCCAACCCGGAGTACGCCATCTGGGTAACGCAGGATCAACAGGTGCTCACTTCCTGATTGCTTCCCTCTCTCGCGATGTTGTCATGCAGGTCTCCAATCACACCACCTCTGTTAGCATCTAGCAAGCCCTACTTTAGATCTTCTCATCACAGTCCAGGGCGCACACCATCCAGCTTCGCTCCGCCCTGGGTAACACGCGCAAGGGAGACCTCTCGGCCGCAGCCTACTTCACCAAGATGAAGGGCATCGCCGATGAACTTGCAGCCGCCGGGAAGCCTCTTGGAGAAGATGAACTTGTCGACCAATTCCTCCAAGGCCTGGTGCACGAACCCGACTACAACGGCTTCGTCTCTGCCATCTCCACACGCGCTGCCATGGATCAACAGATCGGGCTCACTGAGCTCTTCTCGTTGCTTCTGGCGGCTGAGGCTCGCACCACCGCTCAGCAGGCGGCTTTTCCCTCCAACCACTACGCCAACCTTGCGTCGCGTGGTTGCCGCGGCGGCAGCGGACGAGGCGGCTACAACAACAACTCAGGCCCTCCTCGCTACAACGACAACTCTGGTGTCGGCCCTTCTGGTGGCGCGCCGCGCAAGCAGGGTGGTGGTCGCGGTGACCACGAGCACTACTAGATCTGCAAAGAAGAAGGGCATGGAGCGTGGCGCTGCAGGAAACGCTATGACAGGAACTACAACAACAATGTCTGCAACCCCGCAGGAGGTGGTGGTGGTGGGAACAATGGTGGCGGCGGTGGTGGCAATGGCGGCCAACATCGTGCTGCAAACGCTGCCCACTCATATGATATAGATACCAATTGGTATCTCGACACCGGTGCCACTGATCACATCACCAGCGAATTGGAAAAGCTTGCTGTTCGGGACCGCTACACCGGCAACGAACAGATTCATATGGCAAGTGGACAAGGTATGGACATTGCACACATCGGCCACTCGGTTTTATCTACTCCCTCCGGATCATTGAAACTAAACAATATTCTGCATGTTCCTAACTCTGAGCAAAGCCTACTTTCTGCCTATCAACTCATGAAAGATAATCATGTGTTTACTGAACTTCACCCTGAAACTTTTCTTGTCAAGGATCAGGATACCCGGAGGACCATACACCAAAACAAGAGTAGGTGTCGTTTGTTCCCGGTCACCGGACGGCACAGTGCTCCCCAACGGCAAGCCCTTGGGGCGATCAAACCATCTACATCCCGGTGGCACAAGCGTCTAGGGCATCCTTCTCTTCTGGTCGTCCAGAAAATTGTTTGAGATTTCAATCTTCCTGTGTCCAATAAACAAGATCATCTTCTAGTGTGTGATGCATGTCAGATGGCCAAAAGCCATCAACTCCCTTATCCTCGCTCAGTTAGTGAATCCAAAGATCCTTTAGAGCTGATTTCCTCAGATGTTTGGGGTCCTGGACCCGTCTCTACAGGCAGGCAAAAGTACTATGTCAGTTTTATTGATGATTTCAGCAAGTTTAGTTGGATCTATTTGCTTAAAAAAATCCGATGTGTTTGGGAAATTTCGTCTTTTTCAAGCTCATGTTGAACGCTTGTTTGATCGCAAAATTATTGCTATGCAAACGGATTGGGGTGGTGAGTATCAAAGTTTAAACTCTTTCTTTGAGCGCATTGGCATCACTCACCAAGTCTGTTGCCCCCATGCGCACCAACAGAATGGATCCGCTGAGCGGAAACATCGACACATAGTGGAAGTTGGTCTTTCTCTCTTGGCACATGCGTTTATGCCCTTGAAGTTTTGGGATGAAGCATTCCTCACAGCCGTGTACCTCATTAATCGTGTGCCTAGTACAGTCATCAAAAATCAAACTCCACTAGAATGTCTCTTTGGCACTAAACCCAACTATAGCTTCCTTCGCATTTTTGGTTGTGCCGTATGGCCAAATTTGCATCCCTTTAGCAAGCATAAACTTGAGTTCCGCTCTAAACAATGTGCTTTTTTGGGTTATAGTACTCTCCACAAAGGATATAAATGCCTAGACATCTCCTCCGGGCGGGTCTATATTTCTCGCGATGTGGTCTTTGATGAACAAGTCTTTCTCTTTGCTAGTCTTCATCCAAATGCCGGCGCCCAACTCCGCAAAGAGCTTGTTTTGCTTCCTTCCCATCTTCTGCCTTCACCCAACTTTGTTCCAGGGGGAGTCGATGCTGTTGCTGGTCCTGTGTCAATGGCTAATACGCTTGATGAAGGGTCTGCTGATAGTGTGCAGGAAAAAGGGCCGGCCAATCATGAAGAAATTGGCAAAAATTCTCATGATTTTATGCAGCCAATGGGAGATTACACAGAAAATCCAGGCGTAGGCTCCGATGCGGACTCTGGCGGGCGGATCTCCTCGGGATCTAGCGCTGCAGCGGCGTCAGGCGAATCTCCTGAGGGATCGCTGCATGCAGACGGGACAGGCGGTCGGCCAGGCCGGCCCGCTGTCGCCCTGTCCCCCGGTCAGGCCAACCCCGCCTTGATGCGGCCCACGGCTCCCTCTTCTGCGGTCGAAAGCGGCCCACTTGGCCGTCATGGTGCGGGGCGCACTGGCCTGGGCGGATCGGGTCCCTCCCGGCCGCTGGTGCCGAGTCCGCCGCGGCCAAGTGGCGGGTCTGCACCAGGTTCTGCCACGGGATCTCAACAAGAGTTCTCCCTCGGATCCGGTGCGGCAGACTCCGGATCTTCTGCGGCCAACTCCGATTCTGTTGTTTCTGCATCAACAAACAGGCTACAGGTTCGGGCTGATCAACCGGCCCTGCCCTCTCCTATGCGTACTCACACCAGGTCTCAAAGTGGCATTGCTAAACAAAAAGTTTACAAAGATGGGTGTATTCATTGGGGGTCTTTTTGTGCCGCAGGTGAACCAAGAATTTACAAGATGCTCTTGGTGACCCCAAGTGGAAGAAGGCGACGGATGAGGAGTACTCTGCTCTTATGGATAACAAAACATGGCACCTTGTTCCACATGTCAAAGGGAGGAATGTCATTGACTGCAAATGGGTGTACAAAATCAAGAGGAAGTCTGATGGCTCTATTGACAGGTACAATACTCGGTTAGTTGCCAAAGGCTTCAAGCAAAGGTATGGTGTTGACTATGAGGACACCTTTAGCTCTGTGGTAAAAGCTGCTACTATCCATCTAGTTATTTCCATTGCAATCTCACGGAATTGGTGCATGCGGCAACTAGATGTAGAGAACGCGTTTTTGCATGGTGTTCTGGAAGAGGAAGTCTTTATGAGGCAACCTCCTGGGTATGAGAGCTCAGTCTCACCACGACACGTTTGCAAGCTTGATAAAGCACTTTATGGCATGAAACAAGCACCAAGAGCCTGGTATTATCGCTTGTACTCCAAACTTCTGTCTCTTGCACTACTAGAATCAGCTTCTTTGCCGTCCGCCATGGCGGACGGCAAAGGCATAGATCACGGACGGCAAATTCTTTGTCGTCCGCCAGCGGATGGCAAACTTTCCGGGTGAACACGTGCCAGCAAAGGCCTTCTTTGCCGTCCGCTTCGTAGAAATGGACGGGAAAGGAGTACGCTGTTCGCCATCTGTGGCTAGCAGACGGCAAAGACAGCGGACGGCAGTGCGATGGCGTGACAGCCGTCAGGGGGTTAACGTCGCTCTTTGCCGTCTGCCAGCGGACGGCAAAGAGTCAAAGCTCTTTGCCGTCCGCTGACAGACGGCAAAGAGCCCAGCTAGGCAGCACTGGGAAGCTACCACGTGGCCAGCTATGCCGTCCGCCAGCGGATGGCAAAGAGCTTTGACTCTTTGCCGTCTGCTGGCAGACGGCAAAGTGACCAAATAGGCAGCCAGTATTCCCAAGTTTTACAGGTAGCTGCCACGTGTCCTCTTTGTCGTCTGCTAGCAGACGGCGAAGCTCTTTGCCGTCTGCTAGCGGACGACAAAGATGCTACATATCCCCTGTTTTTATTTGAATCCATTTAATTTCAGAGGAATTCACACATAGATATACATATTTTTTTCACATGCACAGCAGACATATGATGTATCCAACACATAGCTCCATCCATGACAACATACATACATAATAAGAAATAGAGTTCCATCCATACATATTACAATAACATCACACTGTTCATTCAACACATTGTTCGATGCATCCATATAACAAGTTCCAGATTTTTCATTGATACAAACGAAAAAAAGAAAAGGGAAACAAGCACTCCATCCATGCAACCTTCCATATAGTGAAATAAATGTGCAAAATGGGAAACAAGAAAGTAAGCATACTTAGGTAAAATGGAGCTAACCTAGCTAATTGTGCCATTTTTGAGTGAACTAAGCATATTATGCCATTTTTGATATAACTTAGAGCTAACTTCATTTTGGAGAAGAAGAAGAAAACTAGAAGAAGAAGACTAAATAGGCTAAATTGTGTCATAAATGGAATAAATAGGCTAAATTATGTCATAAATGGACTAAATAGGCTTAATAAGAAGAAAAATGCCATTTTTGAGCTTACCTAGCTAATTATGTCATTTTTGACCTAACTAAGCATATTATGAGATATAACGTAATTAGAGGTAACTTCATTTTGGAGAAGAAGAAGAAGAAGAAGAAGAAGAAGAAGAAAACTAGAAGAAGAAGAAGAAGAAGAAGACTAGAGGAAGAAGAAGAAGAAGAAGAAGAACAAGAGTCTTCTTCTTCTTCCTCTTTTCATCCTATTCCTTCTTCCCTTCCTCTTCCTTGATTTTCTTCATCTTATTATGTCATTTGACGACTAAATAGGCTAAATTATGTCATAAATGGACTAAACACGCTAAATAAGAAGAAAAATACCGTTATCACGGAGGTGTAGGAATGGTCGGGGCTGCGCCAGTGCCAGACGGATGTGAAGGACCGGTCGGGGTTCCGGCATTGGCAGAAGGAGTGGTCGATGCTTGTCGGGAGCCATGCTGCACCAAAGATCATTTCCAATAATGTCTCATTAGCAAGTTCGCAAACTGAAATGTGAATAGTAGTAAGCAAAGACCATTCAAATCAAACTCACCGTGGTCGCCGAAGCAATCTGGGGCATCGGTGGAGGGGCCTAACCATTTTTCTCGCAAATGGTCTGCACATTTGGTTCTCACGAGTCAGTCATATTAGATAGTAATGCGAACATTACGTGCATGATTGGGCTAATATGCACGAGAAACGTACCACGATGAGCTCGTGTAGGGCCCAGTTAGCGCTGTCGTTCCGGTTCCTCTCCTCCTCCAACCGCTTAGCCGTCCTCCCCTCCATCTCCCTCTCCCTCTCCGCCGCCTCCCTTTGTGCCTCCCTTTTTGCCTCCTCCACAAGCTCCTTCGTCTTCAATCTCTCTTTCTCAACAATAGCCTGCAACACACCACTCCTCGTTAGCATTGTAATCATCGACGGACGCACACACAATGTAATGGAGGAAAGGTGAGAGAGTCCGTATAACTAACCGCCATGGCGATCTCCGCGGGCCGTGCACTAGGCGTTATGTCAGGATCAGAGCTACTCAGGCGCTTCTTGATCTGCGGGGGAGTCTTAGGACAACGTATCAGTCCATAACCAATGGCTAGAGAGCCATGGGACCTCCCGCCATCAGATATCATCACCAGCTCTGTATCCAAAGGATCCTGGCTCGGGTTAATGTCCTCCCCTTTCCTCGCCTTCCCCTCGTGTCTGTACTTCACAAGCTTGTGGTGGGAGGTCTTATTGGTGATGTTCTCTGGATCATCTAGGTCAGACTCCGTGAATGGCTTGGCCTTCTTGTACGGGGCCATATGGGCCATGCCATAGAGGTCGAACAGACCTGGCACAGGCTTCTTGTGGTGGTGCGTCTGAGAGAGAGGAACAAAATATTAGTTAAGGGCTCAAGCTAGCATGAGGAATGATATTACTATGTAAATAGGTCATTTTGGAGCTAAGAAAAGTTATTATGTCATTTTCAAGGAAAATAAGCTAAGTTTAGGTCATTTTCGAGGTAACCAAGATTATTATGCCATTTTTGACCAAAGTATGCTAATTATGTCATTATTGAGCTATCTAAGGTTATTATGTCATTTTAGAGCTAACTATAGCATATTTAGGCATTCTATAGAGCTATCTAAGGTTATTATGTCATTTTAGAGCTAAATATGTCATAAATGAACTATCTAGCATGAAGAATGAATTGCATGAATCACGTAGCAAACCACATACCCAGTTATCCCCGTACTCAAATAGGTTGGAGCTCCCTTGATGGTGTGGCACACCTTCCATTTGGTCGCGCTTATCCTTGGCCCTTTGGTGTTCGACTTTCCATTGGGCAGAGCACCACGCATCCACCAACGCCTCCCAACAGTCCATCTTATCCACACACCATCTCGGGGGCACCTAAGTGAGTCAAGAGAAATTCAGCGCTACGCCTACGAATCAAATCAAGAAAACTAAGTTCAAGGCCTTAGGAATAGGTAATTACCTGCATGTACTTCTCCTTACTCAGAAACTTGTCGCGCACTTCTGCTTTCCCCTCCTAATACCCTTCGAGGCGTAGTAGTCTCGAATGGCCTACACCCGAGCCTCGTGCCTTAAGTTCTGAAGTAGAGGCTTGCACTCGTTTTCGACAACTAGACACTCAGCCTCCTACTCTCCCTCTGAAACCCTGTAGAAGGTCTGTAATCAAACAAGACATCACTGATTAGTACAATCACTAGGTAGTGTTGATTTTTAATTCCGTAAAGGAGAAATTACACAAAACCGACGGAACACATTGTCGGCCACCGTCTCGCACAAGACACTGTCGACCCTCTCCTCCGGCAGGGCCGGGGCAACCGAGTACAGCTCCTAGGTCAGTGCTTGCTGTGGAAACTGACCCTCACCGGGCAACGTGACCCACCCAGGGAAGTGCTGTCGGCAAAGCACACCAAGGACCTGGTTGGGCCTACGGGAACCATGGAGGCGTACCCAGCCCTTGCAGTATGACAAGGCCAACACATTAGATATTAATTTGAAGGAACATGAAGGCAAAAGGTTAAAAAATAGTAAATGCACTTACTTCAACCCTTTAGGCGCAATCAACCACCTCTGGTCGGGGGTCGTCGGCACGGGCGGGAGCTTTGTACAGCCACGCTTGTAGACCTTCTTGCCCTTCTCAACCAGCTCGTCGTCGCTGTAGCTATCTTTTGAAAAGGTGTCCTCGCTACCATCCTCCGAGCCACTAGCCTCCGGAGTCTCGTGGGAAGAAGACTCCGGGATCGGAGTCTTCTGGGACGAAGACTCCGGGACCTGGGATGAAGACCCCGTGACCGGAGCCTTCTGGGACGAAGACTCTAGGACCGGACTCACATGGGGCGAAGGGTCGGCGACCCGAGTCTAGTGGGGCGAAGGATCAGCGACCTGAGGCTCATGGACCGGAGTTCGAGGGTCCACGTAAGACGGAGCACTCCTGTGGTCGGGTGAATCAGCTGAGGGTGGTGGCGAGGAAGGCGTAGCAGCCTTCCTACCTCTCCCACTGCCACGTCCACCTCTACCAGCCTTCTTCGTCCTCCCCCGACCTCTCCCAGCCATAGAAGAAGCGCCCGCCGCAGCTGTCTGCATACTGTCCTACACCGCTCTCTGGAGGGGCTGCGCTGCAATAATGCAACCACCCCTCCCAGTAGCGCTCGCAGGAGGCTCATGGCGCTCTGGACCCTTGCCCACCATCCTGTCAACGCCTGCAATGAGAAAAAGTAAACAAAATTAGTACAACATCAAAATTTTGGATACCTGACATGAACATAATAATATGTATATAATTTAAGTGTATCATAATCATGAACATAATAAAAATACACCCGATCAACACAAATATATATGGGGTCGGGGTGTGGTGTCAGGGTGTCGGGGTGTCGGGGTCGGGGTGTCGTGTCGGGGTCGGGGTGTCAGGGTCGGTGTCAGGGTGTGGGTCGGGGTGTGGTGTCAGGGTTTCGGGGTCGGGGTGTCATGCCGGGGTGTCGTGTCGGGGTCGGGGTGTGGGTCGGGGTGTGGTGTCAGGGTGTCGGGGGTCGGGGGTCGGGGTGTGGTGTCAGGGTGTCGGGGGTCGGGTGTCAGGGTCGGGGTGTCGTGCCGAGGTGTCGGGGTGTCGGGTGTCGGGGGTCGGGTTGGGGTCTCTTTTTTCCTTTTCTTCTTCTTCTATTCTTCTTCTTCTCCTCCTCCTCTCCTCTTTCTTCTTCTTCTTCTTCTTCTTCTTCTTCTCCTCCTCCTCTTCTCTTTCTTCTTCTTCTTCTTCTTCTTCTTCTTCTTCTTCTTTTTCTTCTTCTTTCTTCTCCTCCTCCTCCTCCTCCTCCTCCTCCTCTTCTTCTTCTTCTTCTTCTTCTTCTTCTTCTTCTTCTTCTTCTTCTTCTTCTTCTTCTTCTTCTTCTTCTCCTTTTTCCTCTTCTTAAACCTAGCACTAATTAACCTAAAACAAAACAGGAAAAAACTACACCTAAACCTAGCTATTCTTCTTCTCCTCCTCTTCTTCTAATTATTCTTAGTTTTTTTCATGACTAAACATAAACCTAAAACTAAACTAAACCTAAGACCAAACTAAAAGTAATCTAAACTAAACTAAATATAGAACCAAACTAATAGTAATCTAAACTAAACTAAATCTAAAACAAAACTAAAAGTAATCTTAACTAAAAAAACAGAAGAAAAAAAAGAGGAGAAGAGGGGTGCGGCCGGGACTCACCTGCGGCAGGCCCAGGGGCGCCGAGCGGCGGGGTTGCTCGGCGGCGGAGGGGCGCTGGACGGGCGGAGGGGGCGCTGCGTGGGGGTGGCCACGGGGCCGCAGGGATTCAAGGCGGCGGGGTGGCGCTGGTCGGGCGGAGGGGGCGTCGAGCGGTGGTGGTGACGAGGTCGCAGGGCTCCGGGGCGGCGGGGTGGTGCTGCAGCGGGGTGGGGTGGCGGCAGCATGGGGGCGGCAGCGGGGCGGCGCTAGCCGGGCGGAGGGGGCTCCGGGGCGGCGGGGTGGGGTGGCGGCAGTGTGCTAGCGGCGGCGGTGTTCGATGGCGGCGTTGCAGGCGCGGGCACGGTTGAGTTGGGGGAGCGGGCGCCGTTGAGTTGGGAGAGAGGGGAGAGAGAGGGGGGTGGGGCCACAGAGACAGAGAGCGAGCATAGGAGGGGGGAGACGGCCGTTAGCTGGGCCATTTCTTTGCCGTCCGCCAGCGGACGACAAAGGTCCAGAATGCAAACGGCAAAGACCGGGCGGCTGACCTAGCCACGCCGTGCCCTGTGGGGCCCACCTGGCCCTTTGCCGTCTGTCTTCTACCTCTTTGCCGTCAGCTGGCTGACGGCAAAGAAACGGCGAACGGCAAATAGACTTTTTGCCATCTGCACATTCTTTGCCGTCCGCTATGTCGAAGCGGACGGCAAAGAGGTGGCAGACGGCAAATTACCAGATTCCAGTAGTGTTGGTTTTCTTGCTTCAAAGGGAGATACCTCGCTGTTCTTTTATCATCGGCATGGAGTGACTATTTTTATGCTCATATATGTTGACGATATTATTGTTACAAGCTCCTCATCTAAAGCAGTTACATCACTCCTTAAGGATCTGAGTATGGATTTTGCACTCAAAGACTTAGGTGCCTTGCATTTCTTTCTTGGTATTGAGGTGAAAAATATTGCAAGTGGAGTTCTTCTGTCACAGGAAAAATATGTGCAAGAGATACTTCAGCGGATGGGTATGACACGATGCAAACCTTCGCCTACACCCTTGTCTACCTCCGAGAAGTTATCCCTTCATGATGGAGATATCCTTACAACCGAAGACTCCACCAGGTATAGGAGCATCGTGGGAGCACTACAATACCTAACATTGACTCGGCCAGATATTGCATATGTTGTTAATAAGGTTTGTCAGTTTTTGCATGCTCCTACTACTGTTCATTGGACTGCTGTAAAAAGGATACTTAGATATCTTCAAGGAACACAGAGTCATGGGCTTAAACTTTGCAAGTCAGACTCCATGCTTGTTAGTGCATTTTCTGATGCAAATTGGGCAGGCTGCCCTGATGACAGGAAATCCACAGGAGGTTTTGTAGTCTTCCTTGGAGGTAATCTGGTTTCATGGAGTGCTCATAAGCAGGCTACCGTATCTAGGTCTAGCACAAAAACTGAGTACAAGGCCCTAGCTAATGCCACTTCTGAAGTGATCTGGGTCCAAAACATGTTGACAGAGTTGAGTATTCATCATCCCAAGGCAGCATCACTGTGGTGTGATAATTTGGGTGCGACATACTTATCTGCCAACCCTGTTTTTCATGCTAGGACAAAGCATATCGAGATAGACTATCACTTCGTTCGAGAACGGGTATCCAACAAGCTGTTGAATGTTCGCTTTGTTCCTACTGGTGATCAAGTTGCAGATGGGTTTACTAAACCCCTTTCTCTGAGGCAGCTGGAGGCATTTCGACGCAACCTCAACTTAGATAAGTTGTGATTGAGGGGGAGTGTTAAACAATGTACATACGGTGTATCTATAAACCGTATATGCGTGCGTGCGTGTAGTTAGTTGTAACCATAGTTGGGCTGTTGAGATTGCGTCCTATCCTAGATTATGACTTGTAGATCAATCCACAGCCCAACAACCTTGTATATCTTGTGGCCTTGTGCCTATATAATCATGCACGCGTCCCTGCTAAGCGCATACGCTTTAGCCTCATTTTCTACAGCGAGTGTGGCCTAGCGGTGCGTGGCTAATGTGAAGTGACCCCTCGGAATACCATTGTTTTCACACTTCAATTTTTTCATGTGAATACCATAGTCTACTTTTCAAGTTCAAAGGTGTAAGAATTGACAAGTAATGAGAATCAATGTGCAGAGTTAATTTTCCGACCTTGTTTTAAAACTATGCAAGAGTGATGCATGTAAATAAACATTTAAAGATATAAATGGAGAGCAGATCTAGCTATTTTCTGGACTCACCGCACCTGTCGGGGCCCTGGCCTGGCCATCGTTGCAGTTGCCGGAAAACCCGGTGCCGTTGTTGGTATACCTGTACTGCTCGCCGCTTGCCTAGCACTTGGGGCAATCATCCGACGGCACCGTCCACTCAAGGAGGAACCCTTGCCTCATGCTCGGTACATAATAGTCGCCGTCCGAGAAACCAAGAACCGGCACGACACAGAGACAGCAGGCTGGCGGGACAACGCCTGGTTTGCGGTGGCTGCCATACTCCCTGCCAAGTCGGTAGAAGGACTCATTGGCGCAATGCATGTGGTTGAATCCCGGCGGCGTCACCTGCTTGGTGCAGTTGTAAAGAGCATGGAGCGGCTCAGGAGCGCTTGGCTGGCATTGCAGTTGAGCTGGAACGATGGGGACCCGCAGGGAGGCTGGCCTGGTTCCTCCAGCCAGAATGGGTAGGTAATTTTCAGGTCATCGCATCTCTTGGGCACCAGCTGGAGAAAGGAAGCGAAGAGTAGCCACAAGAGCGGGATCATCATAATCATATGGTGGATTGGAGACGACAACAAGTTCAGTAAAGCGGGGCCTGGAAAGTGGAAACCAACGACTTGAAGAGTAGACCATCTCTCGGTCCTGTGTTGCCGTGGGCGTCAGGGTCATCCCCCCAAGCCGAGTAGTAGTACCAGTCACCATAGTCGTGAACTTGCCACACTCTATGGTGCGCACGCCGTCGTTGCACATGTCATTGGCGTACCTGCATTGGCCGCCGCTAGCCACCAACTTGTAGCAATCGCCTGACGCCACCGTCCATTCGAGAAGAAACCCCTGTCTCATGCTCGTAGCATAGTCGCTGCCGTTCGCGAAGTAAAGAACCGGCACAACGGCCAGACGGCATGATGGAGGGAGTTGGCCAGCTCCGTTCATGCTGGCCGCCATACTCTCGGGCAAGGTGGAACGTGGAAAAATCTCTGCGGCTGCTGCTTGGTGCAATTGTAGAGGACAAGCAGCTCCCTATTGCTTTTGCTGATGACGAGCGGACTGAGCCCAAGACCTAGCGAGATGTTGTACCACCACCTGGGGCAGCCGTCATTGAGCGAGAGGTCGTGGTCCATGGCGATGAAGGAGGAGTTCTCGGCGAAGATTTCAACGACCTGGTAGCCCCCGAGCATGCACTGACTGAGGAATGCTTGGCTGGCGTTGCAGTTGAGCTGGAACGACACGGTGGCTGGCCTTCATCCTCCAACCAGAACGGGTAAGCCACCATCAGGTTGCCGCATGTCTTGGGCGAGCAGGTAGGCAAATCTTTGGTGCTAGCCACCGGAGGCAATGGAAGCACGGAAGCCAAGAGCAGCAGTAAGAGTGGGATGGCCATATCGTGGATCGTGGATGAGAGAAGCGGGGATTAGACGTGCATGGCGTGAAGATTATACGAGTGGCAAGCAGAAGCCAACGACGGTAACTAGTTTTGCTGCGAGCCACGAAATGGGACAATCATATAGGACAGATTCTCTTGCATTCTTTTGTCTAAAAGCAACTCTAGCAGATTCGCTAAAACTCCGTCC
This sequence comes from Triticum urartu, assembly GCF_003073215.2. Lineage (NCBI taxonomy): Eukaryota > Viridiplantae > Streptophyta > Magnoliopsida > Poales > Poaceae > Triticum > Triticum urartu. The sequence continues at coordinate 30,499,392 of NC_053024.1, forward strand.
CGCAAAATCGATATAAGGGCCGCCTGCAATATTTTTCACGTTACCACGAGGACTCCGGCGGAACAGATCTTGTAACAGAGCCACTTGTGTGCCCCCTTTCGTGGCTCCGATGGAACAGATCCTATAAAATGCCAAAGAGTAACATACAACAAACTATATATGGTTGGTCAAAAAAGGAGCACACGATGCCAATTTAGCCCTAGTTGCTTAATGAAACTAGGCAGAACCACTTGCAAGTATAATATCGAAGTTTTTATAATGCAAACAACTCTTACCAAGGGCATCATCTTCTGATATTTATAATGCAAGCAGCTGATGCTTCAGGCAAGTTTCATTGATTCTGAAGTTTATTTATCGATGAAATACAGTAATTGGAGTACTCTATCTTCGAAGGAGAAAGTTGGTCGGGAGGACCCACACAATTGCTAGTGAAGCTCCATAGTCTACTAGTCAATGCCACCAATTGGGCATATAAGTAAACACCGACTCTTCAATTGTGACATACTTGACTTGACTCGAAACAAAAATTGACCCAAAGAAACTTGAAGGGCTAGTTCAATATGCTAGGTGGTTTAGGTGGCATTTTATTAGGAAGCTAGAAAGGCGAGCATGCGTCAGCCTCGGCTGGCTGCAAGCATTTTGGCCCACTTGACTCTAGCGAGCCAACAACTGGTCGACGCCCAGTTCTTGGTTCAATTCATACTTTTATTAGCGTCAAAATGCTCGGGTTAATGATAAAAGGAGCTCCCACAATTTGGAGAAAGATCATTGGTTTTACATTTTCCACGACAAGTTTTTGTCATAGAAAATGTAAAATCAATAATCTTTCTCTAGCAATTTTTAATTAGTACTCCAACTAGTTAAGATGAAACATGAAAGAATCTACACCGAAAAGGCGTAATCAAAAGAGTTGGACTAATGTATAGCATAATTAAATTCTCACTGGGGACAGGGTGGCTACACTGCTCTTGCTGCTCACAACCTCACTTACACACGGCGCGGTCAGCGGCCTGATGCCTTAGCATGGGCGTGACTAGATGAGCCCTGGGGCTCTAACCACACCCCAACGCTAGCAAGCTCTAGTGGCCTGTGTCCCGGTTTCCCGACCCCACGCTCACACCTCGCCGGACGCAAAGTCCGCGCTAGACAAAGTATTGGGTTGCTGGCCCTCGGCTCGGGCAGGTTCAATTTGGGACTTGGTCTGGGACTGTGGGGTGGCTGGGGTTCATCTGGATGTGAAAGAAGGTGCCTTTCCATGTCCCCGGTGGTTGGTTCCCTTACCGGCGGCTGCGAGTGGTCGTGCGGGGATGCAAGCCCTTGGATGCCGGGACGGCGGCCCTGGAAGGTGGACTGCATGTCCGGCTCTGCGGCAGGCGGCATTGGGTGGTGATGGCTTCTTTCCATGGTCGTGTGGATGGCGTGGAGCGGGGAGGCGGGGGATCCTGGTGATGTCGGTGATTTGTCAGTGGCATCTTCTTGATCATGATGTAGAGGCTTGATTTCATGATGACGGGCTTGATGATTAGGATACCTCGGTGTGGCATGGGTGAGGCTCTGAACAAAACCTCAGTGCTTCAGTGCCGGTGTGTGTCGATGCCTGTGGGCGTCGTCTCCTATGCGAGGGCGTCGTTGAGGTCCCTCTTCCCACATCAAGGCTCCGGATGAAAATCTTGATCGTTCCTTCGGTCTCGGCAGCGGCGGCGCATTGTGTCGTCACCCTCCTGGGGGCATTGCTATGGAGTTCAGGTTCTCTTCGGTCATGGCACATCGTCATCGGTGGGCAAGCTCAGATCTTGGCTCGAAATCCCTTCGGCTCTGGTGTGAAGTGGTCTCAGTTGCTTCCTATCTTTTAAACGCGACTTCGTTGGCATTGTTCTTGATCCTCGGTATCTGCTGGCAGGATCGGCGCTCCATGGCCAGGAGCGAGAGGGCAGGAGGCCCTCCCCAGCGGCAGCTTGGTGTGTACGTTGTAGCGATATCCGGTGGTTTCTTTTGGAGGCATGGTTTCTTCCTCTAGCCAGTAGTCTTCGGTGCTTCTTGTTGGGGTGTGGCTACTTCTGTTTTTATGTTTATCCTCGATCTGCTGTGTAAAATGGCTCTCTCGCCACTTTGTATCGGCTAGGTGGTATTGCTTTATATATAAAGTGAGGCAAAAGCCTTTTTTGGTAGTAGTATTTTTGTTTGGTTTGCAGTGAATGGGAAAAAGGCTGAGAGCACAAATCTGCAAGTGTTAGGCCGCCGCCGCTGCCTGATCTGCCATGCCTTGTGTCACTCGAAAAAAATCAGCCATGCCTCGATTCGCCGCGCCATCTCGTCGTGCTACCTAACTCCCATGCCAGCGCCGCTGCATTCTGGAGCTACCGCCGTGACGCGCATGATGAAGAACCTCTCTCCTATCCCGCCGCGTGATCGCATGGCCTACCACGACCATGGCACCGGTGGTCAGGGCAGGAAATGCTGGGCCCGGGAGGTGGTGTTGAGGGAGAGTAACGGCGCGGTAGGTTGATGTGCGCCGCACCAGGAGTAGGGCTCTAGTTGCCGGCACAGCTGTGCGCCCGTGAGGGAAAATGGTGGTGCTATATTGAGTGGTCACCAAGAGCAGCAAGGTAAAAATTTACTGCGCTCCCTTCTGCTTCTATGGTTGATTTGGCCACTATTTTTTTCCAATTTTTGGTAGTTGTTACTTCAACAGAGCAATATGATCCGCTTATTTTATATGTTTGGTTCGTGGATAAGATACTTCAATCTGGGCATGTATTGCTGCAATATTCAGCTTCACAACGAAGCATTCTGGGACGCCCTTTTCCCGGACTCCTCTCTATGCTCTCGCCCCCGCACGGCAAGTGATCACGTCCCTCTGGTCATCTCTACCGCGTCAAAATTCCCAGCCTCCACTCGTTTCTTCTTTGAGACTGCCTGGTTGACTAACCCTCTCTTCCTCCCTTCCACTTTCCCTGCCTGGACGGGGTGCACTAGCGCCCGGGACGCGGCCGGGGCGCTGGCCGCGCGCAAAAAAGCTTTCAGGTCGGCGGCCAAACCTTGAAAAAAGCAACACAGCTACGTCCCAACTTTTAGGAATGATTGCACCTTTATTATTGATCTCATGGATTTCTTGGAGGAATATCGTTGTCTCTCTTCAGATGAGGCTGCTCTTCGCTCGGATGCCCGTCTGGCATTGGACGCTGCCATCCTCAGGCAGGCGGCCTTTTGGAAGCAGCGGGGGAAGTGTCGCCGCGTGCGGGAGGGGTGTGAAAACACCCGCTTCTTCCACGCGCAGGCCTCCCAGCGCCGGTGCGGGAACTGCATCCGCGTCCTCGACGTCGACGGCTCCCACGTCATGGGACATGCAGCCAAGGCCGTCGCGCTCTTGGGCTTCTACTCCAGCCTCCTGGGCCCTCTGCCTGGACCGCTCGAGCGCCCCAGGGCCCGACGGGTTGGGCCCGGCGTTCTACCATGCCGCTTGGGGCGTGGTCGGGCACGGCATCGAGCGGCTGTTCACCGCCGTCTACGACGGGACAGCCCGGCTCGACGGGATCAACAGGGCGTTTATCGCCCTGCTCCCGAAGAGCGAGGGGGTTCCGACACCGGGCGGCTTCCGCCCCGTCTCTCTGCAAAACGCCGACATCAAGATCCTGTGTCGTGGGCTCACCACCAGGCTGCAGAAACAGATCGGATTGCTGATCGACGAGGACCAGTCCGGGTTCATCCCGGGGCGGAGCATCGCCGAAAACTTCGTCTATGCGGTGGAGATGGTGCAATGTTGCTACAAGCGTGCTACCCCCACCATCGTCTTCAAGTTCGACTTCTCCAAAGCATTCGACTGCATCAACTGGGAGAGCCTGCGTGTGATCGCGCTGGCTAGGGGCTTCCCTGAGCTTTGGTGCGATTGGATGGACTTGATCCTCCGCTCCTCGCGCTCTGCGGTCCTACTCAACGGCGTCCCGGGGAAGTAGTTCCCCCTTCGCTGCGGGCTGCGGCAGGGGGACCCCATCTCCCCATACCTCTTCCTCCTCGTCGCCGATGTGCTCCAGAGGCTGATCCGCCATGACGACCTGCTACGTCACCCGCTGCTGGAGAGGGAGCCGCCGCTCGTGCTGCAGTACGCGGACGACACGCTCATCATCATGCGCGCGTGTGTGTCCGCGGCGGCCCGGCTACGCTCCAGCCTCGACGACTTTGCTGCGGCTACCGGCCTCGTCATCAACTACTCAAAGAGCACGTTGGTCCCGATGAATGTGGATGATGACGCCCTGGCCGCGATCGTGGCGGCCATGGGGTGTCGGGTAGAGGGATTCCCGCAGACGTACCTGGGGCTCCCGCTATCGTGCCACAAGCTCTCCCTGGCGGATTTCCACTTCATCATCGCCAAGGTCGACCGGTACCTTGCCGGCTGGCGTGCCCGCCTCCTCTCCCCGACGGGGCGGCTGGTCCTCATCAACGCCGTGCTGGACGCCATCCCAATATATGACATGGGCGCGCTCAAGATGCCTCCCAAGGTAGTGCGAGCGCTGGACTCCCTCCGTCGCTCATTCCTCTGGAACGCGGCCGAGCGCGCTTCCGGTGCGCAATGTCTTGTCGCCTGGGAGCTGGTGTGCCGTAGCAAGGAGGAGGGGGGCCTGGGGGTCCGTGACCTCGCCACGCAGAATGACGCTCTCCTTCTGAAGATCCTGCATCGACTCCACTCTATCCCCTTGTCCCGTTGGGCGACCTGGGTCTGGAGCACTTTGGGGGAGCGTCTTCTTCTGGACCCCCGTAGCTCGGGGCTCGCTGGTGAGCACTGGGATGCGCTTCGAGGGCTTATGCCTGTCTACCGCGCTCTCTCCTGCGTCTCGGTGGGGGATGGCAGGATGACGGCCTTCTGGGAGGATCATTGGCTCCCCTGTGGGCCTGTGTGGTGTGCTTTCCCGGCTCTAGCCTCCCATGCGACGTGCTCGGAGGTCTCGGTCTGGGCTGTTCGCAACCTTGGGCTGGACGCGGTGCTTGTGCCCCGGCTATCCACTGTTGTCGCCCGGGAACGCCTCCTCCTGCTCCCACTCATTGGGGGCGCGGGGGAGGGCGAGGGCGAAGCCGACCATCGCAGCCTGATCCTCTGTGATCAGAAAGGCGAGCGCCTGGCGTCGAGCGCGGCCTATGGTCTCTTCCGCCTGGGCGGCGAGGTGGTGGACAACGCCGCCTTTCTCTGGGGATCGCCGGCGCCCTCCAGGGTTCGGTTTTTCGCCTGGCTGCTGACGCTCGACCGTATCCACACTCGAGACAATCTTCTGAAGAAACATATCGTCGAGCTGCGGGGTGCCGGGTGCCCGGAGTGTGGGGCGAGCCTGGAGACGCCCGATCACTTGATCTTCGGCTGCCCCTATGCGCGTGCGTTCTGGGGCTCTTTGCGCCTGCCAACTTCTAGGGCCTCTGTGCGTGCCCTGCACCTCTTCGACGCCTCCATGGCGGTCGGCGCTGCCTCCCCGCATGCGTTCGTGCAGCTATGCTGCCGGCACCTCTGGAAGCGGCGGAACGCGGTTGTGTTCAGGCGGGAAACGCCATCCCTGACCGCCACTTTGAAAGCCTGCCGTGACGACGCCATCCTCTGGCGCGGCCGGTTTCGCTCGGCGGATCGTGGTCACATTGACGCATGGCTGCTGGCCCTGCGAGGGTAGATCGAAACTGCATGTAACATAGCTGAAGGGGGTTCGCCCCCTGCCTCCTTCTCTCTGCTGCCTCCCCAGCATTCGTACCATTGTACTGGATGTTGGGTTTGAGAATTCAGGTGGGGGAGTTCTC
>NC_053024.1:30506163-30517389 GCF_003073215.2 Triticum urartu
AGGCCGTGATCACCAAATTTTGGGTAAGTTCTCTTCTGAATCACTTGTCTTCAGTTTCGTTCATAGTTTATCATTGAATCACTCAACTCATGCCTTGTTTGCTTCTGGTTTATGCATGATTGCAGCAACTCTATAGAGTTCTTGACGAGCACAAGGCCAGAGCCGACGTGGTCTTGCTTGCGGCTGCGAAGAAGAAAGCTCGTCAGTTGCAGTACGAGGTGCGCTGGGTTGCCGTCTCGCAGTACTACCACTACTACCTGCACCAAAAGATGACCAAAACTCAAGCGCAGAAGCTACGACTTACCTTGAGCAAGGAGCAGTTCATGATGGTAACTATTACTAACTTTTCATTGTTTCAAGCAGTCAACTATATGTTTCGTGCTCACATGTCATGCTTCCAAAATTTGCATAGGTTGTTCCTCGTTGGTGCTATGGAAGGCATGACGGATGGGCGAGTTTGGTGGATAGGTGGCTCGGCGCCGATGCAGAGTTTGCTGCCAAGAGCATCAAGGCCCGGGCTAACCGTGGAGACGACGGGACACACGGCCAAGGAAACAGGAACCACTGGGGCTTCAAGGCCATGAAGGTATATCTATGTGCATGATGCATTTTTGTTCTTCTTTACGTCATGTTCTTATGTATGGCTGACTTCTATTTGACGTTGTAGGAGGACAAGTTGAAGAGGCCGCTCTCAGACATGGAGTCGTGGAAGCTGGCCCGCGAGCGGAGTCATCGCAAGGAGGGCGAGAGCCAGTACTACGGCAAGACCGAGGAGCACCTGGGGTCTTACATTCATCACTATCAGGAGTTGCATCCGGATGTTCCTGTTGCTGAGGTCGCCCAGTCTCAGATCGACGACACGGCGGTGGTGGCCATCCAGGGGAAGAAGAATGGCCGGTATCCGTGTTTCGATGGCTTGATCACTCCTTCGATCTCGTACACACAGCTTCGGGCTAGCAACCCGAGCCAGTTAGAGAGTACGGGGCGTTCACAGACTCCCTTAGCCCGCCAGCATGCTGTAAGTACTTCCTCTTTATCTTTTTCTATCTTGCATTCTCAGTTTATTTTCAGCATTGCTCACTTAGAAACAACCTAAATTATGTAGGCATATAAGGAGTTTGTCGAGCATAGGAATCTCGAGGTGCGGGAGTACTTGAAACGAGTGAAGGCAAACGATGATTACAACCGTCAGATGATGACGGTTAGTTTTGCCCTCTTAAAACCAAGCTAAATTTTGCACTTTCATTCCTTCTGATCTTCTAGTTTGCTTGTTTAACTAACATTCAGGCTATGTTGGCGTCTTGGACTAACCGCACGGATCCACCACAAATGGGACCCCCACCACCACCTGCGGGAGAACCCCACACGTGCCCACGTTCGATGAATGGGTGGCACTAGGCAGTGATGGTCGGTTAGTACATTTGCCTAACTACTAGCAAACTAGTTCTCGTTCATGAAACACTATCATATCATATTTACCGTTAGAATCTTTTCTGAAACATGTAGGGGACCGGTGGCTCGACTCCTGCTCCGTCGACCCCAGTCACTCCGATCTGGCAGAGTGGTGGTGGTCGCGATGGCGGTTTTGGCGGAGGTGGTGGTGGTGGTTTTGGCGGAGGTGGTGCTTTTGGCGGAGGTGGTGGTGGTTATGGCGGAGGTGGTGGTTTTGGCGGAGGTGCTCTTGCTTGATGATTCCGTGCATGTGGCCATCGTGCCATGCCTTTCATATTCCTACTTTTATCATGTTTCATGTCTTGCACTACTTTTATGTTCATGAACTTCCGTCGGTGATGATCTTTAGATGATGTGATGAACTTGAGTATGTTTAGATGATGATGGTGAACTTGAGTATGTTTAGATGAACTTGAGTATGTTTACATGATGAATTGTCATATTTCTGCATAATTTCATATTGTTCTGTTTTGAAATGCTGTCAAATGAATTGGAAAAGAGAAAACAGGAAAAAAAACTATGCCTACGGCAAAGCCGTCGGCATATATACGCCCAGGAGTTACCAGGGCTTGCCACGTGGCACATCTATGCCTACAGCAAAGCCGTAGGCATATATGAAAATCTATGCCGACGGCTTTGCCGTAGGCATAGCCCTGCTGCCAGGAGAAACCAGGAGCTGCCACATGGCAGAGATATGCCGACGGCAAAGCCGTCGGCATAGATTTCCATCTATGCCGACGGCTTTGCCGTAGGCATCCCTGCCGCCAGGAGAAGCCGGGACGACACGTGGCGCAGGTATGCCGACGGCTAGGTCGTCGGCATAGATTTCCATCTTTTTGTTGGGGTAGTCCTGTTTTGTTTTTTTCGCCTTCCTAATCTTGTTCTCTATATACCGATAATATCGTCAATATTCATTGTGTTGGTTAGATCGCGTTTTTTTTTGAGTTTTGTTATTTTTTGTATTTAAGGTCTAACTTGCGGGCTTTCTGTACTTGTATTCGCCTCTGTGCGCATTATTTTTGGTCTGATGTCCGATGTACAAAACTATGTCATTTTATACAAGTGTCACGCGTGGGATTTTGGACGCTGGTAATGCAGGTCGTATAATCTCGTCGGTTTTTTGTGTAGTCAACATACACTAGTTTTTTGTGGTTGTGTCATCGGCATACCTGCCGTTCCCCTGAATCGCCAGCGCTGTTGACGGCGCCGTCCGTTGCCGTCAGACGGAAAACAACGCCGACGACGGCTATCCCACGGCCGTCGGCATATGCACCTATGCCGACGGCTATACTACGCCGACGGTCTGACACATCTACGCTGACGTGATCTACGCCGACGGGGCTATGCCGACGGCGGCCGTAGGCATAGATCTATGCCGACGGCAAAGGACCTATGCCGACGGCCCTGGGCCGTAGGCATAGCCCGCGAGTCCGGTAGTGTGGCTCCCCTCCACTAACGGCCTCTTGATCGTCAGTAGTGAGGGGGGTCGCCAGATGTCACGCCTGCGGACCAGGTAGCTTTAGGTTTTAGGGCACTAGCACTTTAGGTTTTGAGTCATTCGACGTCTTGGCTTCGGCGGCGGCAGCGGCGACGCTGAATAAAAAAATCTCAAATTCCTCCCTCGACAAGGCGATCAGCTCTATGGTCAGTGATGGATTTGGAACGGGGATGTCGTGGTGGCGGCAGCATCCTTGTGGCGGACTTGTGTCCTCGGGCTCCGATGTTGCGACGACGTTCATGCAGATTGCGGTATGCAAGAACGACATCTGAAAGACGAATCGTGTGTTGGGTTTGTGGTTGGTGATTTGCAGGTATGGTTTCCTGCTCCGACGTCTTAGTCGTGCTGGGGTGTTAGATCTAGAGTTTGATGGCGTGTTCGTGGTGTAATCTCGGTCTGATTCGTTCAACGACAATAGTTTCACCTTTGGTGAGCCACTTTAGAAGTCCACAAAGCTGCATATCAACGATGAAGCCGCGTCGAACTCGGGCGAGGAGGTGATCCGTCAATTTTTCCTTTGGTGGTACTAGAGGCAGGTGGAAGGCGTTAGTGTCAAGCTCGGGGATTCTTCGGTCTTGATTGTAATTTTCTTTCTTGGTTGGCGTTCCTTTGTCATATTATCTTGAGATTTATGAAGTCACCATAGACATCTCGTAGTCGACGAAAACGTCTACTCCAACTGAACGCATATCGCCGGAAAGCCAATAATAAATCCAAAAAAATGCAAGTACCATGACTTGAAACCTGTGGTTGAGTGTTTAGGAAAACAGTGGTATCCCCCAACTTTCAATTGGTGGTCTAGCCGACCCCGTGTCTAAATCCCTCTAAAATGCCCGTTGATTTTTTTAACCACCCCTCAGGCGTTATTAATCAAACTTGAATAGTTACAGGGATTATAACTTGAATAGTTAAAAGAAACTTGTATTCAAAATAAGTCTAATAATTGCTTGCATTATAGAGATTTCAACTACAAAATTGCTTAGAACGTATCTCTAATCCTAATGGAGCAGTTGGTAGTCTCCGCCGGTCAATTTTCGTCTCACCAGAGACGGTTAATTTTCGTCCTCGATCCCACCTCCAACAACCCAGCGATTCCCCCCTTCCGCCCTCGAGACCGACAAAAAAAGTCGGTATGATACGACAATGCCCGTTGTGAAACACTACGGTTCATCGACAGAAAATCGTCCTAAAAAAATCTACGACAGTTAACCTACGAAAATTAGCCAGACGTTGCCCGTGCGTTGCGAACGAGCGAGCGAAGTTTTTCCCTCGAGCGACGCCACACCAGATCCTTCGCCCTCGCAGCCGCCGCCGATCCCCTCCCTCAAACGCCGCCGCCCGTCGCTACCGCCCCCGCCACCTCCCATCGCGGGCAGGCGGGAGGAGCCCTGCCCGGCCTCCTCCTCCCCCCTCACCTTCTCTCCCTCTCCCAAGGGAGGGAAGGGAATGGAAGGGATCCGGCGGCAAGGGGAGGCAGCGCTCAGATCCGCAGCCACACCGACGGGCCGCCGTCCCTCGAGATCGTCGATGGAGGTCCGACCCGGCTGCAGCCAAGGACTGAGACGCCTGAAACCCTAGCTACCCGTGGAGGTCCGACGGCTCAATCTCCGGCAACCTCCGACCATGGTGTGCGCGCCTCCTTCCCTTGTCTTCGTCGGTTTCCTCACGCCACTCCTTGTGATTCCTTTCCTTTCCTTTCCTTTGCTTTCTGTGCAGGTTGCTCGGATCTGGACCAGCTACTGCTCCTACTGCTTCAGGTGGACGAGGACGAGCCCTCCCTCATGGCTGCTGCGGCTGCCTACTCCCTCCTCCTACCCCCTGGCCTGGTGTGGTGAGCTCCACCCCCTTCCCTGCACATCTCATCTTTTGATTGCAAATGGTCTGGACACAACTTGGTGGTGTTCGCTAATGTGCACGTATCCGTCCAGTTTGAACGTGTTTGCAATCAAATTGTTGTATATTGTGTTGTTTGATTCTTGCTTGCTTGAGCAGAGGAAAATCGTGTATAGATAGACACAATCATTGTTCTTTATTTTTAACAGAGTCATTCTTCTGCACCACATAATTCTAATTGCTCGCTTGTATGGATTTCAAGTAATCTCTCTAGCATCCTTATTCTAACAAGTGGTTTGGTGGCTTGTATGGATTTCAAGTAATCTCTCTAGCATCCTTATTCTAACAAGTGGTTTGGTGCATGTTATTTATCAGGGTTAATTATCCTTTTGCCCTCAGTGGTGTCCATGTGCTCAGTTTTTACCCTCAGATGCGAATTGTCCTCAAGTTTTGCCCCTAGTCCATGCGCAACAACTATGATGAGGCCAAATGGCCATATTTGAGTCCATTCCGTCCGCCGGCGTTAGTGGTTGTGGGTCCGGAGCTTACACGTGGGACCGCGTGGACGTGGGTCCGGAGCTGACATGTAGGCCCGTGCAACTAAATCCCCAAATCATTCTAGCTCACACCCATCCGCCCGGCCGGCTGTCCTGCGCCGCCGCCGCCACCTGCCCTCCACCTGCCCCGCCACCAGCTGCACGGCCTGCTCCGCCGCTACCTCCCTGCGCCTACGCTCCACGGCTACCTGTGACGCCCACCACCTTCCTGCGACGCCACGGGTGGGGCGCCCGCCACCTGCTCGATCCGCGGCGCACGGCCTCCTTCCGTGCGCCCGGCCGAGCGCTCAAAGGTGGGGGCTGCTGGAGCTATTTGAACTAGGAGGAAGAACCTAGGGTGAAATGGCGAGCAGCGGCGACCCCAGAATATTCGGAGAGGCAGGCATTCGGGCCGGAGATCCGCCGTCCCACAACTGGGTTCCCGAGGGGTAAGTCTCTCGCCTCTTGTTAGATTGAGCTAGTTGTGCATTTGAACACTCGATTCGAGTAGGTTTGCCCAATTAGTGTGCTGATTGCGTCTCTGTTTTTCGCCGGTTAGGATGGAGTTGCGGTTTGCTTTCATGGTGCACATTAGAAGGGACCGGTACATGTTCGATGCAAAGGATAAGGAGAAATACCAAGGAGGTTTTGATTATTGATACGTCTCCAACGTATCTATAATTTTTGATTGCTCCATGCTATATTATCTACTGTTTTGGACATTATTGGGCTTTATTATCCACTTTTATATTATTTTTGGGACTAACCTATTAACCAGAGGCCCAGCCCAGAATTGCTTTTTTTGCCTGTTTTAGGGTTTCTAAGAAAAGGAATATCAAAAGGAGTCCAAACGGAATGAAACCTTCGGGAACGTGATTTTCTCAACGAACAAGACCCGGGAGACTTGGACCCTACGTCAAGAAAGAAAAGAGGAGGCCACGAGGTAGGGGGCGCGCCTACCCCCCCCCAGGCGCGCCCTCCACCCTCGTGGGCCCCCTGTTGCTCCCCCGACGTACTCCTTCCTCCTATATATACCTACGTACCCCCAAACGATCAGATACGGAGCCAAAACCCTAATTCCACCGCCACAACTTTCTGTATCCACGAGATCCCATCTTGGGGCCTGTTCCAGAGCTCCGCCGGAGGGGGCATCGATCACGGAGGGCTTCTACATCAACACCATAGCCCCTCCGATGAAGTGTGAGTAGTTTACCTCAGACCTACGGGTCCATAGTTAGTATCTAGATGGCTTCTTCTCTCTTTTTGGATCTCAATACAATGTTCTCCCCCTCTCTTGTGGAGATCTATTCTATGTAATCTTCTTTTTGCGGTGTGTTTGTTGAGACCAATGAATTGTGGGTTTATGATCAAGTCTATCTATGAATGATATTTGAATCTTCTTTGAATTCTTTTATGTATGATTGGTTATCTTTGCAAGTCTCTTCGAATTATCAGTTTGATTTGGCCTACTAGATTGATCTTTCTTGCTATGGGAGAAGTGCTTAGCTTTGGGTTCAATCTTGCGGTGTCCTTTCCGAGTGACAGTAGGGGCAGCAAGGCACGTATTGTATTGTTGCCATCGAGGATAACAAGATGGGGTTTTCTTCATATTGCATGAGTCTATCCCTCTACATCATGTCATCTTGCTTAAGGCGTTACTCTGTTTTTAACTTAATACTCTAGATGCATGCTGGATAGCGGTCGATGAGTGGAGTAATAGTAGTAGATGCAGGCAGGAGTCGGTCTACTTGTCTCGGACGTGATGCCTATATACATGATCATAGCTAGATATTCTCATAACTATGCTCAATTATGTCAATTGCTCAACAGTAATTTGTTCACCCACCGTAGAATACTTATGCTCTCGAGAGAAGCCACTAGTGAAACCTATGGCCCCCGGGTCTATCTTCATCATATTAATCTCCTACTACTTAGTTATTTCCTTTGCTATTTACTTTGCCTTTATTTTACTTTGCATCTTTATCACAAAAATACCAAAAATATTATCTTATCATATCTATCAGATCTCACTCTCGCAAGTGGCCTTATAGGGATTGACAACCCCTATTTGCGTTGGTTGCGAGGATTTATTTGTTTTGTGCAGGTACGAGGGACTCGCGCGTAGCCTCCTACTGGATTGATACCTTGGTTCTCAAAAACTGAGGGGAAATACTTACGCTACTTTGCTGCATCATCCCTTCCTCTTTGGGGAAAACCAACGCAGTGCTCAAGAGGTAGCAAGAAGGATTTCTGGCACCGTTGCCGGGGAGGTCTACGCAAAAATCAACATACCAAGTACCCATCACATACCCTTATCTCCCGCATTACATTATTTGCCATTTGCCTCTCGTTTTCCTCTCCCCACTTCACCCTTGCCGTTTTATTCGCCCTCTCTCTCTATCCTCCCTCTCTTTCTCTATTTGCCTCTTTTTGCCTGCTTGCTTTTTGTTTGCTTGTGTGTTAGTTTGCTTGCTTGTCACGATGGCTCAAGATAATACTAAATTGTGTGACTTCACCAATACCAACAACAATGATTTTATTAGCACTTCGATTGCTCCTCTTACCGATGCTGAATCATGTGAAATTAATGCTGCTTTGCTGAATCTTGTCATGAAAGATCCGTTTTCCGGCCTTCCTAGTGAAGATGCCGCTACCCATCTAAATAGCTTCGTTGATTTGTGTGACATGCAAAATAAGAAAGATGTGGATAATGATATTGTTAAATTGAAGCTATTTCCTTTTTCGCTTAGACATCGTGCTAAAGCTTGGTTTTCGTCTTTGCCTAAAAATAGTATTAATTCATGGAGTAAGTGCAAAGATGCTTTTATCTGTAAGTATTTTCCTCCCGCTAAGATCATCTCTCTTAGAAACGATATTATGAATTTTAAGAAACTTGATCATGAACATGTTGCACAAGCTTGGGAGAGAATGAAATTAATGATACATAATTGCCCTACTCATGATTTAAATTTGTGGATGATTATACAAAAATTTTATGCCGGATTGAATTTTGCTTCTAGGAATCTTTGAGATTCGGCCGCGGGAGGCACTTTTATGGAAATCACTTTAGGAGAAGCTAATAAACTCCTAGATAATATTATGGTTAATTATTCTCAATGGCATACTGAAAGATCTACTAATAAAAAGGTGCATGTGGTAGAATAAATTAATGTTTTGAGTGGAAAGATGGATGAACTTATGAAATTATTTGCTAATAAGAGTGTTTCTTCTAGTTCCCATGAAAATAAAGATGAAGATCTGAAATTTATTGATGTGTCCCCTATTAAATCTTTGTTTTTCAATATGAATCTTGATAATGATGGGACTGAATATGATCCATCTTTACCTAGAAGGCGTTCCAAGAATTCGGAATTTGTTGATCTTGATGCTAAATTTGATAAAAGTGGGATTGAAGAAATTAAAACCCTAGATGTTGCTAAACCCACTATTATGGATTTCAAGGAATTTAACTATGAAAATTGCTCTTTGATTAATTGTATTTGCTTGTTGCAATCCGTGCTAAATTCTCCTCACGCTTATAGTCAAAATAAAGCGTTTACTAAACATATCGTTGATGCCTTGATGCAATCTTATGAAGAAAAACTTGAATTGGAAGTTTCTATCCCTAGAAAACTTTATGATGAGTGGGAACCAACTATTAAAATTAAAATTAAATATCATGAATGCTATGCTTTATTTGATTTGGGTGCTAGTGTTTCCACGATTCCAAAGACTTTGTGTGATTTGTTAGGTTTCCGTGATTTCGATGATTGCTCTCTAAACTTGCACCTTGCAGATTTCACTATTAAGAAACCTATGGGAAGAATTAATGATGTTCTTATTGTTGCAAATAGGAATTATGTGCCCGTAGATTTTATTGTTCTTGACATAGATTTCAATCCTTCATGTCCTATTATTCTTGGTAGACCTTTCCTTAGAACGATTGGTGCAATTATTGATATGAAGGAAGGAAATATTAGATTCCAATTTCCATTAAGGAAAGGCATGGAGCACTTTCCTAGAAAGAAAATTAAATTACCTTATGAATCTATTATGAGAGCCACTTATGGATTGCCTACCAAAGATGGCAATACCTAGATCTATTCTTGCTTGTTATGCCTAGCTAGGGGCGTTAAACGATAGCGCTTGTTGGGAGGCAACCCAATTTTATTTTTATTCCTTGCTTTTTTCTCCTGTTTAGTAATAAATAATTTATCTAGCCTCTCTTTTGGTTGTGTTTTTTGTGTTTAATTAGTGTTTGTGCCAAGTAGAACCGTTGGGAAGACTTGGGGAAAGTCTTGTTCAACTTGCTGTAAAAAACAGAAACTTTAGCGCTCACGAGAACTGCTGTCATTTTTATTTGGAAAGTGATATTTAGTTAATTCTTTTTGAAGGTGATTAATATATAAATTCCTCACGTCCAGAAATTTATTTTATAATTTTGGGGGTTCCAGAGCTTGAGCTAGCTACAGATTACTACAGAATGTTCTGTTTTTGACAGATTCTGTTTTTCGTGTGTTGTTTGCTTATTTTGATGAATCTATGGCTAGTAAAATAGTTTATAAACCTTAGAGAAGTTGGAATACAGTAGGTATAACACCAATATAAATTAAGAATGATTTCATTACAGTACCTTGAAGTTGTCTTTTATTTTCTTTCGCTAACGGGGCTCACGAGATTTTCTACGTTAAGTTTTGTGTTGTGAAGTTTTCAAGTTTTGGTTAAAGATTTGATGGATTATGGAACAAGGAGTGGCAAGAGCCTAAGCTTGGGGGTGCCCATGGCACCCCCAAGATAATCTAAGGACACCTAAAATCCAAAGCTTGGGGATGCCCCGGAAGGCATCCCCTCTTTCGTCTACTTCTATTGGTAACTTTACTTGGAGCTATATTTTTATTCGCCACATGATATGTGTTTTAATTGGAGCGTCTTGTATGATTTGAGTATTTGCTTGTTAGTTTACCACAATCATCCTTGCTGTACACACCTTTTGAGAGAGCCATACGTGATTTGGAATTTGTTAGAATACTCTATGTGCTTCGCTTATATCTTTTGAGTTATATAGTTTTGCTCTAGTACTTCACTTATATCTTTTAGAGCACGGTGGTGGATTTGTTTTATAGAAACTATTGATCTCTCATGCTTCACTTAGATTATTTTGAGAGTCTTAATAGCATGGTAATTTGCTTAAAATCCTAATATGCTAGGTATTCAAAGTTAGTAAAATTTTCTTAAGAGTGTTTTGAATACTAAGAGAAGTTTGATGCTTGATGATTGTTTTGAGATATGGAGGTAATAATATCAAAGTCGTGCTAGTTGAGTAGTTGTGAAATTGAGAAATACTTGTGTTAAAGTTTACAAGTCCCATAGGATACACGTATGGTAAACGTTATGCAACAAATTTGAAACATGAGGTGTTATTTGATTGTCTTCCTTATGAGTGGCGGTCGGGGACGAGCGATGGTCTTTTCCTACCAATCTATCCCCCTAGGAGCATGCTCGTAGTACTGAGGTTTTTTGATGACTTGTAGATTTTTGCAATAAGTATGTGAGTTCTTTGTGACTAATGTTGAGTCCATGGATTATACGCACTCTCACCCTTCCATCCTTGCTAGCCTCTTTGGTACCGTGCATTGCCCTTTCTCACATTGAGAGTTGGCGCAAACTTCGCCGGTGCATCCAAACCCCGTGATATGATACACTCTTTCACACATAAACCTCCTTATATCTTCCTCAAAACAGCCACCATACCTACCTATTATGGCATTTCCATAGCCATTCCGAGATATATTGCCATGCAACTTCCCATCATTCCGTTCATCATGACACATTCATCATTGTCATATTGCTTAGCATGATCATGTAGTTGACATAGTATTTGTGGCAAAGCCACCATTCATAATTCCT
>NC_053024.1:30518389-30535586 GCF_003073215.2 Triticum urartu
CGGCTGAAGGAGTGGCCGGCTGGCGAACCTCGGCTTGATCACCGCCTCCCGCAGAGGGCGCGCTTCCACGCGCCTCGTTGCTGGAGGCACGGTCAGCCTGAGGCCGGCCGGTTGTTCCACTAGCCGGCTCGACGTCTTCACCGTCCTCTTCTTCGTCATCCTCGCCCTCGTCGCTGGAGGCGATCTCCTCTGCCGAGTCCTCGCCCACCGCCGGGTTCAGCCCGAACCACTCCTCCGGCTGGGCAACGCCGTCATCATTGATTTCAGGTGCAAAAATGCTGATGTCGGTGCACTCGGCGATCCGAAGCACCGCTGGCGATAGCCCGGGCCGCACCTCCTCCAGCTCCGCGTCGGCCTTCCAGCCGCCAAGTGCGCAGCTGGTCCAGGTTCAGCCCTGGGTACCACAGGCTCGAACGAACTCCAACGCCCGCCCGGCTCCAAGACGGGCCGCCGACGCCTTCCAAGCTTCAAAGAGCGACCGACTGCGACCTCCAGCCAGTCGGCAGTCCGGCTTGGGGTGCGGGGGATCGTCTCGCCGGCCAGAGGGGGGCCAACACCTGCGCCCCGGCACGTTTGGAGCCGGCGAAGCATCCGGTGAGCCGGCTGCAGCCGCGCTTGGACAGCCAAGAGCTGCTCCTCAAGCGTCCGATTCGCGTCCGGCGCGATGTTGACCCCCGCCTGACGGCGCGCCTCGCGATGGGCCTCGATGGTTTGGGCGGCGAAGGCGGAGTAGCCGGGAAAGTAGTCTGCACAAGAAAATAGGCAGCAGCACAAGTCAGGCCAAAAACCAGGCGGCAAGGGGCAGGAGAGGAGCGAGGAAGGCGGCTTACCGTCGATCAAGTCCTCGATGCGGCCGAAGCCTTCATCCAGCGCTCGCCGGGTCTCAGCCCAGCTCGCCGCCTCGGTCTCAAACTCTGCCTTCAGGGCGGCCTCGCTATCCGCGCTTTCTGCAGGGCCGCCTTGTGGCTCCTCCTCTTGGTCAGCCAGCTTCTTGGCCAGGCGGTCACGCTCCTGGACCAAGGCAGCGTACTCAGCATCCTTGGTACGAAGGGCGGCCTGCGCTTCGCCGAGCTCCCTCCTCAAGTCGGCGTTGGCCCCTGAAAGCACGAAAAAACCAATAAGGAAAAAGTCGTCAAGGAAGATCCGACCCGACTGCTCAGCAGTCGGCCCGAATCTCGGGGACTACACCCAGTGGGTGCGCTGACGCGCCCCCACAGGAGACAGACAAGATCAAGCACTTACTTCGGCTGTTGGCCAGGTCGTCGGTCTTCCGACCCAACTCCTGAGCCTGGGAGTTGAAGGCGGCAGCACGGGAGTTATGATATTCCTGGAAGTTCAGACAGGAAGCAAAAATAAGGTAGTCGTCAAGAAAGATCGACCCGACTGCTCAGCAGTCGGCCCGAATCTCGGGGACTACACCCAGTGGGTGCGCTGACGCGCCCCACGGAAGAAATCAAGAGACCAAAGCGGCCAAGAATGAAAGACTCACCCGGATGGCGGCCCGCGTCGACAGGAACTCCTGGGTGTACTGCTGCAGCAGGGCGGCCTGAGCTTGAAGCCGGCTCCGGACCTCTTGAGCCGCCACATTCAGCTCGCCAGTCCCCCCGCTGGGAGTCCACTCGGACGTGGCGGTGCTGGCCGCCTCCAGAGCCTCCGCCGACTGGCCGGCGCCCGCAACTCGGCGCGACTCCGGCGGAGCGGCGCCTCCCCCTGCGCGCCGACGCGTCACCGGCTGCACCTCGAAGCCGGCTCCGTCCTCCGGCTCACCCCCGGCCGGCTCCTCTGGCGCCGCTGACGAATTGGCCGCCTTGGCCCGCTCCGGTTGGCGCTGCCGGCGGCGCTCTCCCCGCGAAGACACGAGGTCCTCCCTCCTCTCCATCAGCGGCGGGTCTTGGACGATTTCCTCCGCCAGGGGCAATGGGGTGTCAGGGGCCACGGCTCGGAGGGGAATGGCGAGCAGCG
Organism: Triticum urartu; assembly: GCF_003073215.2. Taxonomy (NCBI): domain Eukaryota; kingdom Viridiplantae; phylum Streptophyta; class Magnoliopsida; order Poales; family Poaceae; genus Triticum; species Triticum urartu. The sequence continues at coordinate 30,520,352 of NC_053024.1, forward strand.
GAGGCTGGTTACGCGAACCCTCCGCCTCCGTTTCCGCGGTCGCCGCCTCCGCCTGGGCCTTGGCTGCCGCGTCGGCCTGCTCCCTCGCCGCCTGGGCGGCCGCTTTTTCCGCCGCCTCACGCTCCTCCCGCGCCTCACGGGCGTTCCGCTCCGTGGCCTCCCTGAGGTCGGCGCGGGGGTCCACGCGGCGGGAGCCCGAAGACCCTCCAGTCGGCCCAACTACGGAGCCGCCCGGACCCCGCTCAAGGGAAAGCGGCGCCCTGTCCAGCGAGCGGGAAAGGTTAGGAAGAATGTTCGAACAGAGAGAACGATGAAAGCATGCGACCAGGCAATCGACGACTTACGCTGAGACCGCCTGAGGCTGCTTCACCGCCTTGCGAAGCGGGCCGCTTTCACGGCCGCCTCATCTCGTTGGTCGCCGTGGTGGAGCTTTGGACTTCTTCGGCCGACTGCCGAAGAGGGTTGACGCGGCCCGGCGCTTCTGTGCGCCGCCGCTGGCAGCCGGCGCGGTGGACAAGCCCGCGCCCTGATGGTCGGCCGCCGGCTGGCGACGCGGGGCGACTTCGGCTTCGGCATCATCCGGCCAGTCCTCGAAGCTGGCGGTAAGCCTGTGCCTCCGGGCTCGGCGTCGTCCCCCACGACGGCATCTTCCATGGCGGCCGCCCCCAAATCCGGGTCATCGACGTCGTCCACCGTGCGGGTCGGGGACGTACTGGCGTTCTATCCCTGCTGCCCCGGTCGTCGGCGGAAGAAGGGGGTTCTGCTAAGAAGAACCGACCGATCAGAAGCCGGCCATCATAAAGCCGGCTACCAACAAAAAGAAGAAAGAGAGGAAAGCTTACCACGGGCGGAGGGTTGGCGCGAGAATACGGCACCTTGCCGTATCGCCAGTCCTCGGCGAGCTTGCAATTGGAGATATGATTTACCATGTACGACACCTCCGCATGAGGCATCTCCCTGGTGCTCAGCCGGCTTGGGTCGAAGCGGCCGCTCATCTGACACATCATGTGGGGCCGGCTTTGGAGAGGAAGTATCCGGCGCTCCACGAAGGCGGCCACCAAGTCGGCCCCGCTCAGGCCTTCCGACTGGATCATCACCCGAAGCCGGGAGACGGCAGCGTTCCCGGCCTGAGACAGTGACCTGGACCGGAAACTCCATGAGGGCTGCCTCCCAGCCGGCGGGCCGGCTACGTAAGCCGGCAGGTTGACGTGGTCTCCTTGCTGGGCGACGTTCTTCACGTAGAAGTACGACTTCTGCCAGATCTTCACCGACTGGATCAGGGGGATGGACGGGAACGGGTTGTTCTCGCCCGACCTCCTCATGGCGATGTAGGCCCCGCAGGGGGCGGGCACGCCTGCGACGACGGTGCCGAGTTTGCTCTGGAAGAATTCCCCAGAGCTCCAGCGTGGGGAGCAGCCCCAAGAAACCTTCGCAGAGAGAGACGAAGGCCGACAGCAGCATCACCGCGTTGGGCGTGAGGTGATGCGGCTGAAGATTGTAGAACTCGAGGAAGGAGCGCAGGAATCCGCTCGCCGGAAGGCCGAAGCCGCGCAGGAAGTGCGAGCGGAAGACGACCCGCTCGCCCTCCTCCGGTGCCGGCGAGATCTCCGTCTCCTGGCGCCAGGCGGACCCGCACGAGGTTGGCGTCGGGCAGGCGCCGAGTCTGGCGGAGGAACTCAACATGGTCCTCATGGACGTTGGAGCCATCCCACGAGCTCGACAGCGCCATGGGAGCAAGACGATGTGGCGGCGCGGCGGCGCTGAGACGGGAGGCTGCGGCGGCAACGAGAGGAAGAAAGGAGGACGAGAAGGGGCGGAGCGAGAGAGAGCGTGCGAACCTCTGTCTCTCCCCCTCCTCCCCCTACTTATAGGCTCGCGTGGCGGAGCCGAGGAGGCGCGGCGTGGGGAAACGTGGGGATCGATCGTGCCCACTCCCCCACGTCCCTCGTTTATTGCGCCCTAACGGCGAAATAAAATCGCCACGGGAAGGCGAGCGGTCCACCTGGGCCGCAGAAGATCAGCGTTCGGGCCGAGGCCTAGGAGTGGCGGGCCCGGGCCTGCAGCGGCGTCCCGTCACGCGCGTGCGATGCCAGGGTCTCGCTGCCACGTGGCCCGTGGAGGGCCCGCGGTCAGCACGCGGTCGACCACTTTCCCGCCTGCAAGACGCAGGGCTCCCCGAAATCGGCATACTCCAGCAAAGCCGGCTCTTCAGGGTAGGAAGCTGACCAAGCTTCTCGTCGCTTTGTCCGCCTCGAAGCTCGATCAGCTTCGGGGACTACTGTCGGACTAAATAGCCATGGGTAGCCTAGCCGGCTTCCCCTGGCCCTTCTAGAAAAAAAATTACGAGCCCGTCCGGGTCTCAAGAATCCAAGACATGGGGCCGCCTTCCCCTTGCTCGCTGTCACCCAGGCCGGCTTCGGAAGGCGGCCCGACTTTAGCCCTCATGAAGAAAGCCATGGGAGGGCCGACTTCGAGAAGCCGGCCGCGAGGAGGCCGACTCCAAGAAGCCGGCTCCCATAAAGCGGTCGAGACCGTACCCTCAAAGTTTGCATCCACCTAGCGGCGATGAGACGGGGCGTGGCTACAGTAAAGCCTGCCACCCCCAAATCCCGGAGCACGATCGGCACAGTGCGCCGTACGGGTGACCATGACCCGCCCGGCGCAACACTGTTGCCATGCCGACCCTGACGCCATCCACGACGGACTACCAGCGCGGCCCACGGGCGGTGGGTCCCTTCGGGCAGAGAGACACCCGAAGGCGGCCACACCTCCCCCAGTCGGCCCAAGAGAGAGCCGGCTCCCCGCAGCCGGCTTGCCATCTTCCTCGAAGGAGACGCCCCATTAAGGAGACAAGACGTGGTGAGGCTACAGTAATCGCCCGCCGGGCGGCGGTACTGTAGCCACGCCTACCACGACGAAGCCCACGTCACCAAGATGGAGCAACAGTAGCCAGCTGCCGACCAGGTCCGGACAGTGGGGCCTGCCTGTCGACCAGGGCCGGCAGCCGGCGGGACCCACCAGTCGGCGGGCCCCAGCGGCCGGCGCAGAAGCCGGCGAGCGCAGTCACAGACGGCTGGGCCCCGCGCCCAGTCGGATTACCATTGTACCCCCGGGGGGTAGGCCTATATAAACCCCCCGGGGCACCCATGCAAAGGGTTGGACCCCCAGCTAGTTTTAGACACCACACAAGGAGAAGAAGCAAGCTAGCCGTGCCCTTCTTCCTCCTCCCACCGAACAGCTCAAGGAGCATTGTGTAGCTACTTGTCCATCTAGTGATCATGCGGAGACCCCGCAGAGCAGCAGTAGGGGTGTTATCTCCACGGAGAGCCCCGAAGCTGGGTAAGATTCGCCGGCGTGCATGTCTTCGCCTCATCCCGTTTCCAGGCACCGGCGACGTCTTACTGGCTCCCACAATGATAAGCCACCCGTTGGCATATGTCGCACCTACCACCCGACACTAGTTCTCTTATTATTGACAAGGTTTACATAAGGAGGGAGAATGCCGGCAGCTGGAATTCTGGGCTGGAAAAGGAGCAAATATTAGAGACCTATTCTGCGCAACTCCAAAAGTCCTGAAACTCCACGGAACATCTTAAAACAAATAAAGAAAAATCCTCGCCAAAGATGAAGGCCAGGGGGCCCACACCCTGCTCACGAGGGTGGGGGGCGCCCCCCCAAGGGCGCGCCCCCCTACCTCGTGGGCCCCCTGGTGGCTCTCCGACGCCCATCTTCTCCTATATGAAGACTTTCGATGAGAAAAAAATAATAAGGGACTTTTTGGGACGAGACTCCGCCGGCATGAGGCGGAACCTTGGCGGATCCAATCTAGAGCTCCGGCAGAGCTGTTCTGCCGGGGAAACTTCCCTCCGGGAGGGGGAAATCATCACCATCGTCATCACCAACGCTCCTCTCATCGGGAGAGGGCAATCTTCATCAACATCTTCACCAGCACCATCTCATCTCCAAACCCTAGTTCATCTGTTGTATTCAAAGTTCTTGTCTGAAAGTCCGGGATTGGTGCTAGTAGGTTGCTAGTAGTGTTGATTACTCCTTGTAGTTGATGCTAGTTGGTTTAATTGGTGGAAGATCATATGTTCAAATCCTATATGCATATTATTACCCCTCTGATTATGAACATGAATATGCTTTGTGAGTAATTACGTTCGTTCCTGAGGACAAGGGAGAAGTCTTGCTATGAGTAGTCATGTGAATTTGGTATTCGTTTAATATTTTGATAAGATGTATGTTGTCTAGCCTCTAGTGGTGTTATGTGAACGTCGACTACATAACACTTCACCATTATTTGGGCCTAGAGGAAGGCATTGGGAAGTAATAAGTAGATGATGGGTTGCTAGAGTGACAGAAGCTTAAACCCTAGTTTATGCGTTGCTTCGTAAGGGGCTGATTTGGATCCATATGTTTCATGCTATGGTTAGGTTTACCTTAATACTTTTGTTGTAGTTGCGGATGCTTGCAATAGAGGTTAATCATAAGTGGGATGCTTGTTCAAGTAAGAACAGCACCCAAGCACCGGTCACCCACATATCAAATTATCAAAGTATCGAACGTGAATCATATGAACGTGATGAAAACCTAGCTTGACGATATTCCCATGTGTCCTCGGGAGCGCTTTTCCTATTATAAGAGTTTGTTCCGGCTTGTCCTTTGCTACAAAAAGGATTGGGCCACCTTGCGGCACTTTATTTACTTTTGTTGCTTACTGCTTGTTACAATTTATCCTATCACAAAACTATCTGTTACCACTTATTTCAGTACTTGCAAAGAATACCTTGCTGAAAACCGCTTATCATTTCCTTCTGCTCCTCGTTGGGTTTCGACACTCTTACTTATCGAAAGGACTACGATAGATCCCCTATACCTAGTGAAGGCATCACTTACCCATCTAAATAGCTTCGTTGATTTGTGTGATATGCAAAAGAAGAAAGATGTGGATAATGATATTGTTAAATTGAAGCTATTTCCTTTTTCGCTTAGAGATCGTGCTAAAGCTTGGTTTTCGTCTTTGCCTAAAAATAGTATTGATTCGTGGAATAAGTGCAAAGATGCTTTTATCTCTAAGTATTTTCCTCCCGCTAAGATCATCTCTCTTAGAAACGATATTATGAATTTTAAGCAACTTGATCATGAACATGTTGCACAAGCTTGGGAGAGGATGAAATTAATGATACGTAATTGCCCTACTCATGGTTTGAATTTGTGGATGATTATACAAATTTTTTATGCCGGATTGAATTTTGCTTCTAGAAATCTTTTAGATTCGGCCGCGGGAGGCACTTTTATGGAAATCACTTTAGGAGAAGCTACTAAACTCCTAGATAATATTATGGTTAATTATTCTCAATGGCACACTGAAAGATCTACTAATAAAAAAGTGCATGCGATAGAAGAAATTAATGTTTTGAGTGGAAAGATGGATGAACTTATGAAATTATTTGCTAATAAGAGTGTTTCTTCTGATCCTAATGATATGCCCTTGTCTACTTTGATTGAGAATAATAATAAATCTATGGATGTGAATTTTGTTGGTAGGAACAATTTTGGTAACAACGCGTATAGAGGAAATTAAATCCTAGGCCTTATCCTAGTAATCTCTAATAATTATGGTAATTCCTACAACAATTCTTATGGAAATTATAATAAGATGCCCTCTGATTTTGAATCTAATATTAAAGAATTTATTACTTCGCAAAAGAAATGCTTTGATTGAAGAAAAATTGCTTAAGATTGATGAGTTGGCTAGGAACGTTGATAGAATTTCTCTTGATGTTGATTCTTTGAAACTTAGATCTATTCCACCTAAGCATGATATCAATGAGTCTCTCAAAGCCATGAGAATTTCCATTGATGAGTGCAAAGAAAGAACCGCTAGGATGCGTGCTAAGAAAGATTGCTTTATAAAAGCGTGTTCTTCTAGTTTCCATGATAATAAAGATGAAGATCTAAAAGTTATTGATGTGTCCCCTATTAAATCTTTGTTTTGCAATATGAATCTTGATAATGATGGGACTGAATATGATCCACCTTTACCTAGAAGGCGTTCCAAAATTCGGAGTCTTTAGATCTTGATGCTAAAATTGTTAAAAGTGGGATTGAAGAAGTCAAAACTTTAAATATAATGAACCCACTATTTTGGATTTCAAGGAATTTAATTATGATAATTGCTCTTTGATAGATTGTATTTCCTTGTTGCAATCCGTGCTAAATTCTCCTCATGCTTATAGTCAAAATAAAGCTTTTACTAAACATATTCGTTGATGCTTTGATGCAATCTTATGAAGAAAAACTTGAGTTGGAAGTTTCTATCCCTAGAAAACTTTATGATGAGTGGGAACCTACTATTAAAATTAAAATTAAAGATCATGAATGCTATGCTTTATGTGATTTGGGTGCTAGTGTTTCCACGATTCCAAAGACTTTGTGTGATTTGCTAGGTTTCCGTGATTTTGATGATTGCTCTCTAAACTTGCACCTTGCGGATTCCACTATTAAGAAACCTATGGGAAGAATTAATGATGTTCTTATTGTTGCAAATAGGAATTATGTGCCCGTAGATTTTATTGTTCTTGACATAGATTGCAATCCTTCATGTCCTATTATTCTTGGTAGACCTTTCCTTAGAACGATTGGTGCAATTATTGATATGAAGGAAGGAAATATTAGATTCCAATTTCCGTTAAGGAAAGGCATGGAACACTTTCCTAGAAAGAAAATTAAATTACCTTATGAATCTATTATGAGAGCCACTTATGGATTGCCTACCAAAGATGGCAATACCTAGATCTATCCTTGCTTTTATGCCTAGCTAGGGGCGTTAAATGATAGCGCTTGTTGGGAGGCAACCCAATTTTATTTTTATTCCTTGCTTTTTGCTCCTGTTTAGTAATAAATAATTTATCTAGCCTCTGTTTTGGTTGTGTTTTTTTGTGTTTAATTAGTGTTTGTGCCAAGTAGAACCGTTGGGAAGACTTGGGGAAAGTCTTTGTTAATCTTGCTGTAAAAAACAGAAACTTTAGCGCTCACGAGAACTGCTGCCATTTTTATTTGAAGTGCTATTTAGTTAATTATTTTTGCAGATGATTAATAGATAAATTCCTCACGTCCAGCAATTTATTTTAGAATTTTTGGGTTCCAGATCTTGCGCTAGCTACAGATTACTACAGACTGTTCTGTTTTGACAGATTCTGTTTTTCATGTGTTGTTTACTTATTTTGATGAATCTATGGCTAGTAAAATAGTTTATAAACCATAGAGAAGTTGGAATACAGTAGGTTTAACACCAATATAAATAAAGAATGAGTTCATTACAGTACCTTGAAGTGGTGATTTATTTTCTTATACTAACGGAGCTTACGAGTTTTCTGTTAAGTTTTGTGTTGTGAAGTTTTCAAGTTTTGGGTAAGGATTCGATGGACTATGGAATAAGGAGTGGCAAGAGCCTAAGCTTGGGGATCAAGGCACCCCAAGGTAATATTCAAGGATAGCCAAGAGCCTAAGCTTGGGGATGCCCCGGAAGGCATCCCCTCTTTCGTCTTCGTTCATCGGTAACTTTACTTGGAGCTATATTTTTATTCACCACATGATATGTGTTTTGCTTGGAGCGTCAATTTATTTTGTTAAGATTTGCTTTCTGTTATTTTAGAACAATGTTTTGCATCTTTTATTTCAATAAAAGTGGCATTGATAGCCTTTACTATGCCTATTTTGAAGTCCATGTTGCTGTTTGAAAACAGAAAGTTTACCGCTGTTGCAATAATTCCCTAGAAAAGTCAGAATGTGATAAAATGTTGAAACCTTTTGCATATTAAGATATGATAAATTTACTACAGTGGGAATTTTCTTTCATAATTTTTGGATCTAGGGAAGTATGGATGTTTCTGCATTCTTTACAGACTGTCCTGTTTAGGCAGATTGCTGTTATGTTTGCATTGTTTGCATATGTTTGCTTCTTTAATGATTCTATTTGAGGATAGGACTATTAAATATGCAGAGGCATTTAGTATGCAATGTTGAATAATAATTTTAGTGATTTGCTACAGTAGAGTATGATAAGGTTTTGCAATGGTTTATACTAACTTATCTCACGAGTCCTTGTTGAGTTTTGTGTGGATGAAGCTTTTGAGATTTAGGGAGACCGTGATATGAGAGGAATTAAGGAGACACAAAAGCTCAAGCTTGGGGATGCCCAAGGCACCCCAAGATAATATTTCAATAAGTCTCAAGCGTCTAAGCTTGGGGATGCCCCGGTTGGCATCCCACCTTTCTTCTTCAACAACTATCGGTTAGTTTCGGTTGATCCTAAGTTTTTGCTTCTTCACATGATGTTTGCCATTCTTAGAATGTCATTTTATTTTGCTTTGCTTGCTGTTTGAATAAAATACCAAGATCTGAAATTATTAAATGTTAGAGAGTCTTCACATAGTTGCATAATTATTCGACTACTCATTGATCTTCACTTATATCTTTCGGAGTAGTTTGTCATTTGCTCTAGTGCTTCACTTATATCTTTTAGAGCATGGTGGTAGTTTTATTTTGAAGAAATAGATGAACTCTCATGCTTCACTTAGATTATTTTGAGAGTCTTAAATAGCATGGTAATTTGCTTAAAATCCTAATATGCTAGGTATTCAAGATTAGTAAAATTTTCTTATGAGTGTTTTGAATACTAAGAGAAGTTTGATGCTTGATGATTGTTTTGAGATATGGAGGTAATAATATCAAAGTCGTGCTAGTTGAGTAGTTGTGAAATTGAGAAATGCTTGTGTTGAAGTTTGCAAGTCCCGTAGCATGCACGTATGGTAAACGTTATGTAACAAATTTGAAACATGAGGTGTTATTTGATTGTCCTCCTTATGAGTGGCGGTCGGGGACGAGCGATGGTCTTTTCCTACCAATCTATCCCCCTAGGAGCATGCGCGTAGTGCCGAGGTTTTTGATGACTTGTAGATTTTTGCAATAAGTATGTGAGTTCTTTATGACTAATGTTGAGTCCATGGATTATACGCACTCTCACCCTTCCATCATTGCTAGCCTCTTCGGTACCGTGCATTGCCCTTTCTCACATTGAGAGTTGGTGCAAACTTCGCCGGTGCATCCAAACCCCGTGATATGATACGCTCTTTCACACATAAACCTCCTTATATCTTCCTCAAAACAGCCACCATACCTACCTATTATGGCATTTCCATAGCCATTCCGAGATATATTGCCATGCAACTTTCCACCTTCCGTTTATTATGACACGCATTCATCATTGTCATATTGCTTTGCATGATCATGTAGTTGACATCGTATTTGTGGCAAAGCCATCGTTCATAATTTTTCATACATGTCACTCTTGATTCATTGCTATCCCGGTACACCGCGGAGGCATTCATATAGAGTCATACTTTGCTCTAGTATCGATGATCTACACCCCATAAACAAAATAATATATATTTATTCTGTCTATTATAATTCCACAACCACTCTATTACACAAACATGGTCATAAGAAAGCAAGATGATTCTATATTATGATGCTTGCGGCGGTGTAGCACACGGGACTATGCAACATGCAACCTTATTATGAGTGGACCATGTATGAAGATTATGACAGTTAGGCTCTGCCAACAGCGGAATCGTGGCTTCAATAGAGTCCATAGTCTAATTGTTCTATTCTAATTGATCATCGTATCGGTCTATGAGTACCAATATCTTTGAGTGTATACTATATAATATATAGAGAAGCTTGTGATGATGCAAATCTATTAATAGAGCATGTCATTTGGTCATGAATGGAATGATAGGACCAAAGTTGCAAAAACAGTCCAAATTACAAAGAGAAGGCAGCCAATTAAAACATAAAAAATTATCAAAAGTCACAGGAATGCTTGGCTATGCGTATCGGAAATGCCATACTTTTTCCAATAGGACTTAAGGGTGGTCATTTGGTGGCTAATTTTCAAAAGTAGCTAGAAGCAAGATACTAAAGTGAGAGGATCTTTTACTAAGTTGTGAGATAGAGAGTCTACTTAAGTTGATGCCACTGTATTGCATTCATATACTATTACCGTGGGAATGTTTGGCATTATTTGTGGCGTCATTTAGCACTTCCAGACAATGGGCTCCTCACGGTGGATGCGCTTTTTGCGGGCTCTATCCATAGAGCAAGAAAGTTGTATGCAACATCTCCACTCATGTGGAGGGACCATGACACTTAGTTTCTTTGTTGAGACGTACTTTCATCCGGAAAGAGAGCACTTATACCTAAGAGGCTCTAATGGGATAGTGCATGGTGCGTGCCGTAATAAGTCTAGTCATGGCAATGCCTACATCCTGTGACCTCACATCTAGGTCTACTATCAAAAAGACAAGATCTGGCATATCCATAGCTCATTGATTAGCCTGTTGATTATTGTGAGATCACTAATACCTAGTTATTTTGCAAAAATCTACAAGTCATCAAAAAAACCTCGTGACTACGCGCATGCTCCTAGGGATAGATTGGTAGGAAAAGACCATCGCTCGTCCCCGACCGCCACTCATAAGGAAGACAATCAAATAACACCTCATGTTTCAAATTTTGCATAATTACCATACGTGCATGCTACGGGACTTGCAAACTTCAACACAAGTATTTCTCAATTTCACAACTACTCAACTAGCACGACTTTGATATTATTACCCTCCATATCTCAAAACAATCATCAAGCATCAAACTTTTCTTAGTATTCAACACACTCATAAGAAAGTTTTATTATTAATCTTGCATACCAAGCATATTAGGATTTTAAGCAAATTACCATGCTATTAAGACTCTCAAAATAATCTAAGTGAAGCATGAGAGATCAATAGTTTCTATAAAACAAATCCACCACCGTGCTCTAAAAGATATAAGTGAAGCACTAGAGCAAAACTATAAAGCTCAAAAGATATAAGTGAAGCACATAGAGTATTCTATCAAATTCCAAATCATGTATGGCTCTCTCAAAAGGTGTGTACAGCAAGGATGATTGTGGTAGACTAAAAAGCAAAGACTCAAATCATAAAAGACGCTCCAAGCAAAACACATATCATGTGGTGAATAAAAATATAGCTCCAAGTAAAGTTACCGATAGAAGTAGACGAAAGAGGGGATGCCTTCCGGGGCATCCCCAAACTTTGGCTTTTAGGTGTCCTTAGATTATCTTGGGGGTGCCATGGGCATCCCCAAGCTTAGGCTCTTGCCACTCCTTGTTCATAATCCATCAAATCTTTACCCAAAACTTGAAAACTTCACAACACAAAACTTAAAGTAGAAAATCTCGTGAGCTCCGTTAGCGAAAGAAAACAAAAGACCACTTCAAGGTACTGTAATGAACTCATTATTTATTTATATTGGTGTTAAACCTAATGTATTCCAACTTCTCTATGGTTTATAAACTATTTTACTAGCCATAGATTCATCAAAATAAGCAAACAACACACGAAAAACAGAATCTGTCAAAAACAGAACAGTCTGTAGTAATCTGTAGCTAGCGCAAGATCTGGAACCCCAAAAATTCTAAAATAAATTCTGGACGTGAGGAATTTATCTATTAATTCATCTCAAAAAGAATTAACTAAATACGACTTTCCAAATAAAAATGACAGCAGTTCTCGTGAGCGCTAAAGTTTCTGTTTTTTACAGCAAGTTCACAAGACTTTCCCCAAGTCTTCCCAACGGTTCTACTTGGCACAAACACTAATTAAACACAAAAAACACAACCAAAACAGAGGCTAGATAATTTATTTATTACTAAACAGGAGCAAAAAGCAAGGAATAAAAATAAAATTGGGTTGCCTCCCAACAAGCGCTATCGTTTAACGCCCCTAGCTAGGCATAACAAGCAAGAATAGATCTAGGTATTGCCATCTTTGGATGGCAATCCATAAGTGGCTCTCATGATAGATGCATATGGTAATTTTATTTCCTTTCTAGGGAAGTGTTCCATGCCCTTTTTTAATGGAAATTGAAATCTAATATTCCCTTCCTTCATATCAATAATTGCACCAGCCGTTCTAAGGAAAGGTCTACCGAGAATAATAGGGGCAAGAAGGATTGCAATCTATATCAAGAACGATAAAATCTACGGGCACATAATTCCTATTTGCAACAATAAGAACATCATTAATTCTTCCCATAGGTTTCTTAATAGTGGATTCCGCAAGATGCAAGTTTAGAGAGCAATCATCAAAATCACGGAAATCTAGCAAATCACACAAAGTTTTGGGAATAGTAGAGACACTAGCACCCAAATCACACAAAGTAAAAACTCATAATCTTTAATTTTAAATTTTAATAAGTAGGTGGTTCCCAACTCATCATTAAAGGTTTTCTAGGGATAGGAAACTTTAACTCAAGTTTTTCTTCAATAAGATTGCATCAAGGCATCACGATATGTTCGGTAAAGGCTTTATTTTGACTATAAGCATGTGAGGAGAATTTAGCACGGATTGCAACAAGGAAATACAATAAATTAAAGAGCAATTTTCATAATTAAATTCCTTGAAATCCAATATAGTGGGTTTAGCAACATCTAGATTTTTATTTCTTTCAATCCCACTTTCATCAATTTCATCAAGATCTAAATACTCCGAATTTTTAGAACGCCTTCTAGGTAAAGGAGATCATATTCAGTCATTCATTATCAAGATTCATATTGCAAAACAAAGATTTAATAGGGGACACATCAATAACTTTTAGATCTTCATCTTGATTTTCATAGGAATTGGAAGAACACGCTTTAATAAAGGCATCTTTCATAGCACGCGTCCTAGCGGTTCTTTCCTTGCACTCATCAATGGAAATTCTCATGGCTTTGAGAGACTCATTGATATCATGCTTAGGAGGAATAGATCTAAGCTTTAAAGAATCAACATCAAGAGAAATTCTATCAACGTTCCTAGCCAAATCATCAATCTTAAGCAATTTTTCTTCAATCATAGCATTAAAATTCTTTTGCGAAGAAATAAATTCTTTAATATTAGATTCAAAATCAGAGGGAATCTTATTATAATTTCCATAAGAATTGTTGTAGGAATTACCATAATTATTAGAGGGATTACTAGGATAAGGCCTAGGATTGAAATTTCCTCTATACGCGTTGTTACCAAAATTGTTCCTACCAACAAAATTCACATCCATAGATTCATTATTATTCTCAATCAAAGTAGACAAGGGCATATCATTAGGATCAGAAGAAACACTCTTATTAGCAAATAATTTCATAAGTTCATCCATCTTTCCACTCAAAACATTAATTTCTTCTATCGCATGCACCTTTTTATTAGTAGATCTTTCAGTATGCCATTGAGAATAATTAACCATAATATTATCTAGGAGTTTAGTAGCTTCTCCTAAAGTGATTTCCATAAAAGTGCCTCCCGCGGCCAAATCTAAAAGATTTCTAGAAGCAAAATTCAATCCGGCATAATTTTTTTGTATAATCATCCACAAATTCAAACCATGAGTAGGGCAATTACGTATCATTAATTTCATTCTCTCCCAAGCTTGTGCAACATGTTCATGATCAAGTTGCTTTAAAATTCATAATATCGTTTCTAAGAGATGATTCTTAGCGGGAGGAAAATACTTAGAGATAAAAGCATCTTTGCACTTGTTCCATGAATCAATACTATTTTTAGGCAAAGATGAAAACCAAGCTTTAGCACGATCTCTAAGCGAAAAAGGAAATAGCTTCAATTTAACAATATCATTATCCACATCTTTCTTCTTTTGCATGTCACACAAATCAACGAAGCTATTAAGATGGGTAGCGGCATCTTCACTAGGAAGGCCGGAGAACGGATCTTTCATGACAAGATTCAGCAAAGCAGTATTAATTTCACAAGATTCAGCATCGGTAAGAGGAGCAATCGGAGTGCTAAGGAAATCATTATTGTTGGTATTGGTGAAGTCACACAATTTAGTATTATCTTGAGCCATCGCGACAAACAAGCAATCCAACACACGAGCAAACAAAAAGCAAACGGGCAAAAGAGGCAAATAGAGAGGGAGGATAGAGAGAGAGGGCGAATAAAACGGCAAGGGTGAAGTGGGGGAGAGGAAAACGAGAGGCAAATGGCAAATAATGTAATGCGGGAGATAGGGATTGTGATGGGTACTTGGTATGTTGACTTTTGCGCAGACTCCCCAGCAACGGCGCCAGAAATCTTCTTGCTACCTCTTGAGCACTGCGTTGGATTTCCCCGAAGAGGAGAGGATGATGCAGCAAAGTAGCGTAAGTATTTCCCTCAGTTTTTGAGAACCAAGGTATCAATCCAGTAGGAGGCTACGCCGAGTCCCTCGTACCTACACAAAAACAATAGCTCAACGCAACCAACGCGCTTAGGGGTTGTCAATCCCTTCACGGTCACTTACGAAAGTGAGATCTGATAGAGATGATAAATAATATTTTTGGTATTTTTGGTATAGAGATGCAAAGTAAAAGTAAAAGAAAGTAAAAGCAAAGCAATAATAAAGTGATGGAGATTGATATGATGAGAAAGAGACCCGGGGGCCATAGGTTTCACTAGTGGCTTCTCTCAAGAGCATAAGTATTCTACGGTGGGTGAACAAATTACTGTTGAGCAATTGATAGAATTGAGCATAGTTATGAGAATATCTAGGTATGATCAATGTATATAGGCATCACGTCCGAGACAAGTAGACCGACTCCTTCCTGCATCTACTACTATTACTCCACTCATCGATCGCTATCCAGCATGCATCTAGAGTATTAAGTTAAAACAGAGTAACGCCTTAAGCAAGATGACATGATGTAGATGGATAGTTTCATGCAATATGATAAAAAAACCATCTTGTTATCCTCGATGGAAACAATACAATACGTGCCTTGTTGTCCCTTCTATCACTGGGAAAGGACACCTCAAGATTGAACCCAAAGCTGAGCACTTCTCCCATGGCAAGAACAACCAATCTAGTAGGCCAAACCAAACTGATAATTCGAAGAGACTTGCACAGATAACCAATCATACATAAAAGAATTCAGAGAAGATTCAAATATTATTCATAGATAGACTTGATCATAAACCCACAATTCATCGGTCTCAAAAAACACATCGCAAAAAGAAGATTACATCGAATAGATCTCCACGAGAGAGGGGGAGAACATTGTATTGAGATCCAAAAAGAGAGAAGAAGCCATCTAGCTACTAACTATGGACCCGTAGGTCTGAAGTAAACTACTGACACT
>NC_053024.1:30536586-30555129 GCF_003073215.2 Triticum urartu
TGTTTCTACGGCCAGTAGGAGGCCCAGTGTCACTACAGTAAATATTAGCCCATGGTTATTGTGGCCTAGTTTTAAAAAATAGGTTATTGCAGCCACTAGCTAACCAGGAAAAAGAACTGCAATGACTACAAGCAAACAAATAAACAAGACAACAAGGAAATAAATAAGCAAGCAACTAACGCTAGGCTATCACGGCTATTACACATATTACATCCACTGGGCATCAAAGTTCGCCACCAGTGCAAATATAGGGAACAAAGCAGCATATCATATACACTGGTTGTCAAAGTTGGCGACCAGCGCAAATAAACGCCGCAGCAAAACAAATCCAGAACTGAAACCACTTCAGAAGATCTCAAGAAACAATATCCTGGGTACCCATAATGCTGGCAAGATGCTTAGCAAGCTTATTAACTTTCTCTTGTTTGGCGCTTAAATCCTCCAGCGCTTGCTGTTGCACCAGAAAATATGCATCTGAATTCTGCAGGGACTTCCTCAGTCCTTCAGCTTCCTGTCGCAGCACATCTGATCGATGTCTTTCAACTTGAAGTTGAGACTCAAGAAGACGAACTGATTCAGGCAGCGAGTTCGAAGAGCTTGTGCCAGCAGTAGTGGCCAGTAACTCGAACACTACATCAAGACAGGACTTTTGGGTTCCCTCACTGTCGTCAAGATAGTTTTTATCAGCTTTCTTGGAGACCAACAGGGATGTCTCACTATCTTGAACCTTATCTGCATTACTTCCTTTACCATTGGATAACGCGGTACTGTTCTCCAATATTTTGTCCGCATTCTAAAAGAGAAACAAGCAGACACATCACATGTTTACCATGTTGTATATGAAACTCATTTTGGTAAATGAGTTCAGTAGTAAAGTGGACAGGATAACAGCATGAAACAAACATATATCTATGTACCATGGTCACTTTATGGTCTATATCATTCTAGTTTTTGTTGCCAAATCAAGATAGAGACACAGTTCAAATAATATTTGTTCAAGACAAAGCAGAATAGACAGAATATAAGTGTGGGTAACTATAGAGCAATAACAACACTTGTAATGTGCATGACATGAGAACATAACTGTTTATTCAATTGAAACTGAAATCAACATAGAGCAGGTTACAACAGCAAACCAGTTAAAGAAACAGGTTTAAAACATACCTGTTGCGCCATTGGAGTTTCAATTCCATCCTTCAAATTTGAAAATAGTTGGTATGAGTAAATACAGTCATGCAAGAGCAAAGGAGTATGAACCATAGCTACAGAACCTGACCTGAGAACAAATCTTCTTCTCCTTTAAGTGTTGAGTTGGGATTCGGAGTGGTGGTCCTCGTGCTTTGGGCACTGCAGTTCCCTTACTAACTGCTCGTGTTTGGGTGCTCTGTGGTGGAGACGGTGCTGTGTCAACTGGAACTGGGTTACTATCTGCCGGGGTTGGGGTTAGAAGGGGTGTAGCTGGTTCTCTGTCCAACTGGGTAGGGGTACAATCTGCGAGAGTCTGGGTTATGTGTGGTGGATCTGGTCCTTGGGCAAGTACAACCGTGGTTCTATCTGCATCAACTGGTAGCACTATCTTTTCTGAAGACCGTGTTGTTACTCCCTTAGATACTGCCATCACGCTCTCCAATTCAAATGGCTGATAAACAAGAAAAGTAATTGAAAGTATAGACATTGTATGATAGACAGGTGCAATGGATAGTGGGGAATAAAAGAGGGCATGAAATAATTCATATTTATGTTGTCTAACCAAACAGGAATAGCATGACACAATTTCACATATATGATGGCTAACTAAACAGGATAGCATGACACAATTTCACATTATGATGGCTAACTAAAAAAGATGGAAAGACATAGTTCAAAATATGAGACTATGTAAACAGGATGACATGACATAACTATATAATGTGTTTATTAAATAGGTTGGCATGCCATAATTCACATACATTCAGGATAGAATGCCATAATTCAAAATATGATGACTGTAAACACTAAACAGGATGAGATGATATAACTATATGATGTCTTTATTAAATGGGTTGCCATGCCATAATTCAGATAGATGATGTGTATGTACTATGTAAACATGATGGCATGATATAATTCAAATATATGATTTATATAGTAAGCAAGTAAGCAGATGGCAATCCATATATGATGTAAAAACTAAGCAATGCAAGACAACATGCATGACATGGGTAATATAACCCTGCCAAGTTTGAGCATAGACCTCAGGGGGAAATAGGACTGGTCATCAGTCTCTGAATCCTCCTCTGAGGAGCTCTCTGTAACCAGCAAGATGTCTGCTTCAGCAGGTAGCATTGTCTGCTCTGAATACCTTGTTTTCACTCCAGATACTTCCATCACCGCTTCAAATGGCTGATGCACAGGAAGAGTAGTTGAATATACAAACGTTGTCGACAAATGGAACACGTAATACAAAAAAATGATAGCATGATATAATTCACATACATGATGATTGGCTAAACAGCATGGCATTGCATAATTCACATATATAATGCCTTTGCAACAAGATAGCATTGTATAATTCACATATATAATGTCTTGCAACAAGATGGCAATGCATAATTCACATATATGGTAATTAGACACTGAACAGGTGGCATTCACACAAAGCATGTCTAAACTAATCAAATGACATAGCAATGCGAGACACCATACGCACGATATGAGCAACATAACCCTGCCAAGTTAGAGCATACACCTCGGGGGGGGAATAGGACTGGTCATCTGTCTCTGAATCCTCCTCTGAGGAGCTATCCGTAACCAGCGAGATATGCGCTTCGTCAGATAGCATAGTCTGCTCTGAAGACCTTGTTTTCACTCCAGAATTTGCCATCACCGTGTCAAATGGCTGATGCACACGAAGAGCAGTTGAATGTAATAACATTTTGACAAATGTAATATGTAACCAAAAAAAGGATGGCCTGATATAATTTACATATAAGATGACTGGCTAAGCAGGATGGCATTGCAAAATTCACATATATGATGCCTGGCTAAACAAGATGGCGTTGCATAATTCACATAAACGATGAATAAACTAAACAGATGGCATTCGCACAAAGGATGTCTAAACTAAGTAGATGACATATTTGATGTATAAAGTAAGCAATGCAAGACACCATATGCATGATATAACCAACATCAGCATGCCAAGTTAGAGCGAAGACCTCAGGGGGTAAATAGGAGTTGTCTTCTCCTTCTGAATCCCCCTCAGAACAGATATCTTCCTCTCGATTACAATCCGAAATGCATGGAGGGGGGCTGCCTTTGCGCCTACCATGGAGCGACGTCTGCATGAAATTTTATTGCCACGCAAGGCTCGTCTCTTTTGCTCTACATGTTCAGTTCCATTGTTTACAATAACTGTCATGCATAGGAATAAAACATAGTGAGATTATGTAAGGAGTGCATGCAGAAATCCAGAGTGATGGTAGCAACCTGTGGATAGACCCAAAACCAATAATAGCAGGCAGATAATGGCTTCAGTTAAAAAATACAGATAATGGCTTCTTTACTGTTTGTTTCCCACCCAACATGAAACTCATAGTAGACACCGGAGATTAACCAGATAGTAGATAGATACTATTGATAGCGGCCCCGATATGTACCCCACAACCATTTAAAAACTCAAGTTTGACCATTAGTTTGGAGCTGACTCAGAGTCTAATCGGTGAACAGGACGATAAAGTAGCATGTAATATTAAGCGATGCATAACGTAAGCAGACACGAAAGAGTGCGACCTCTCTTGCGGACCCGTGTAGTCCTCGAGGTCATCTGCTCGGTTGATGATGGTAGTGCAGTTTTCATGGCTGCCAGCGGCGGGGAAGAAGATCTGAGGCGGCGAAAGACAGTCTGGAGGCCGGATCCCTGCTGTGCTGGACCCTTCTGTCGTTGGAGCAGCTGAGCTGGGGTGGACGACGGCGCAGCAGGAGCGGGACAAACCACGCAAGGTTTTCTTTGACAACTATCTGTAAGAGAAGTAATTCTGTAAGGGCTCGTTTGAATTGGAGGATTCCAACAATGCAGGGATAGGAAATAGACAGGAATAGGATAGGAATGCACGTGCAAAACAGAGAATTTAAAAACACAGGATTTCTGCCAATCTGGGTGTTTGATTCACAACAATTGGAAGATCACAGGATGCAAAGAAGCGTGTGACGCTTTAAGTCAAAAACCACAAGAAAATGTACGGTTATAATGCTATTATGCTACTATATCTTAGTGTTGTGCTTCATGAATAGGAATTTGAAAAGGAGGACAAGTGAAAATTAAAATTCCTACGTTTTTTCTTTCAAGGAGACACTAAAGGAAAAAATCAGTGTGCTCAGTGGACAATATATATAACATGTAGAGTAAAAAAGAGATGCAACAAGTGTACAACCTCTTTGGCGAAGCCATGTCGATCTCAACATGATTGGGTTGGCCGGTGAGGATGCTCCGGCTGACTTTGCTATCGGAGGAGGGGAAGAAGATCTTAGGCGTCTGGAGATGGAGCCCGAGGTACTGCTCCGCTGTGATGGAGGGTTTCGTCGTTGGAGCAGCTCCGGTGAGTTGTAGGACGCCGAGGCTGAAGTAGGACAAGAGAGACAACGAACAACATTAACCTGAGTGGAATTCTAATAGCATCTCCAATACATGACGTAAAATACATAACCACAAAGTGCTAGATGTAAAATACATCAGCCGCTCATCTCTGAACTTAACTGTCGAAACTGAACTTAACTGTCGAAACTGAACTTAACTGTCGAAACTGAATTTTGCTGTCGAAACTGAACGCACTAGCAAGGTGAGGCTACACGTCGGTCGACTGACTTTTTCATCTCTGGTCAGTCGATTTTGCAGCCGTTGGATACGAAATCAAGGGCCTGCGGTTCATCTTCAACCTCCACCCCCTGAGCCGCCAGCCACCACGGCCAAACAGCAGCCCCCCGCCGCCCGCCGCCCCGAAAACACTCCCCACCCGCCGCCCCGGCCATCCCTCTAGGCCCCCCCGTGCCGAGCTTTTTCTCCGGCGATCCCCACGCCAGCCGGCGACCACCGCCCCCATCCGAACCCTAAGATAGATAGTGGGGTACCTCTCCGGCGAGCCCCCCTCCCCGCTGCGGCTGGTTCTTCCTTCACCCCGGCGAGCCCCCCACCCACCCCCTGAAAATCGACTGACCCAAAAGTCGATTCAGTCGACTGAAGTGTAGCTAAATCGGAGCAGCATCGCAAGCAAGAGCAAGAGTGAGAGCAGCAGCGCGAGAAAGAGCAATAGCAAGAGCAGACTAGGCAGGGACCGAGAGCAAGAGTAGAGCAGCAATGCGAGAGAGAGCTAAAGCAGCAGCAGCTCCTACTGATGTGGACGTCGCCGCTGAGGGAGCGACGCCATGGAGGAAGTGGCCGGCGATGCCACCATGGATGGAGCCGCGTCGTGTCGGCTCGGGACCGAGCGCCGGCACCACCGTGAGATCGAATCAAGAAGAAAATGCGGCGATTAGTGTACAACCTCTTTGGTGGCGCCGATTAGGCCGCAGCTTCATCCGAGGAAACGGTGATGATGATGCTCTTCCGGTGGTGCAGGTGAAGACGGCGGTGTGGGAATGGAGGTGGCGCGAAAGACGAGGGGAACGTCGGGGCAGCTCCTTGGAGGTGGAGGACGGGGTGGCTGAACCGGCGGGACATGAGATCGACGAACGGATCCTCATCCGGTACGGTGGATGAGGGACGTCGAGGTGTTGCTGTGGACGACGTCGTCGGGGAAGAGGCTCCGGCTGGGTGGCGGACGGAGCAGGGTGTGGGGTTTCATCGTGGGTTTTCGCGGCCTCGGTGTACGAATGGGTGGGCGGATGGGATGGAAGTGGGGAACCATGGCTTAGAGACGCTCTTTTCCGAAATGTGGGGTAAGTTATGAAAGTACCCACACCGATTTGAGGCGGTTCTTTCGGTTCAGGGGTACCAAGGGCATTTCGCGTGTCGGGATTTCACAGGAGGTGGGAGTTTTCGCGCGCGTTGTAATTTCCGAATAGCAAGGCGCGGGTTGAGATGGAGGGAGTTGTCGGAGCACACGAGACAAAGATATATCTTAAATATTTCGGGCTAACAAGGCGCGGGTTGAAATTTCCGGACAAGCCTAACGTGTACTGTACCAAATCAATGCGCCCTACAAATGTCATTCAAAACTTTGAATTCATGTTATGTTCAATTAAAATATTTCGCTACGTGTATAATGCATGCAACCTACTACTCAAATGAACGTTTTAGTGCATTCCAAACGTATATACTACCGCTTCAATATGAACTAAATTTGAATTCGTTTCTCTATTTGAATAAGATCTACAGTAATGATTGTTGTGAAGTCAAAGCATTTGAATTCGTTTCTCTGTTTTAATAAGATCTACAATCATCATTATTGTCAAGTTAAACCATCGTTTGTGTATTATCTTCACAGCACACCACATGATTAGTCTCGAGTTACATATGAACTATGTGTACTATATGAACTCGAACTAGATTTTTTGAATCCACTTTATTTTGATTTCAAATCACATTACATTTCTAGCTCTAGCTAGATCTTCATAATCTAAACCATGTCTCATATGTATAATGTGTTTATCACATTATGTATGGTGCCCCGCCCCTACGCCTACAAGTATTTAGATGTGAGTTGCAAACACCACACACATTACCACAAATTCAAATAAAATGTGAGAATGTTCGATATATAGTATTGTTTAGATTGTTCGATATTTAGTTGTAAGCTGCAAACGCCACACATTATCACAAATTCAAATAAAATGTGAGATTGTTTGATGTATAGTATGGTTTAGATTGTTCGGCATTTAGCTGTGAGTTGCAAACGCCATGCATTATCACATTATGGTATAACATGTGCACAGCACGTGTATCACCGCTATATTCATGCATGCAATGTTTAAAACACTATGATCTCCTATTCAAATATATGAATCCGCTTTCATATCAAATTATGATCTTTGTTAGTCTCTTACACCCACACAATCCTCTAACCTTTGTAGCTACCACTAACTTTCTCTCGTGCATGCACACGCCCTCCTCGCCCTCCCCCTCCCTCGGCATTCTATCCACCGGGCACATTCATTTTTTTCTTTAGGTCGTTCTCCCAGAGTCTCCACAACTCCTTTCCGACACACACCGATCGATAAACCTCTCCAGCGATGCCTGCCTACAACATACACACCTTCAATCTCCTCCTTTATGTGTCCTTGCCTCGTGTCTCTCATACGGTCAGACACACGTGTAAACTCTCGCCCCTCTTTTCATCGATCTCACAACCGCACACTCCTCCCCTATCTAGCTAGTAGTTGGGCCTCTCGCACCACCTCCTAGCTCCATTCTCTCTGTCTATCCGTCTCGCTGGGCCTTATTTGCCTCTAACAAATGGACGTACACCGACCGATCTCTCGCTATACATATAGCTAGCTAGGTCCTTATAACTCGTTTTTACCCACACGTCAATCGATCTACCTCATTAGTTGTGTCTCTCCCTTCCTCCGACAAACAACAATTGATCTACCGATCTAGTTAGGTTTGCTTACCAAACACATGGTTCCCCTTCATCATCCATGGATGCGTCCCGACAGATCTATCACGCACAGGCACACACAGAAACACATCCCCACTCTTATTGATAACATTGCAGTTCCACCCTCAGTTTGTCTAGTAGGCCTCTCCCACCATCTTCGAGAAGCAACTCCATCACCCATCCAGCACTCTACCCCTCTCCCTCCCTCTCCCTCCCTCTCTCTCTCTCTCTTCTCTCTCCCATCATATTTCCCGTCCTTCAGTTATGTATGGATGTCGACCGATCTCCCTCAAGACATAGCTGGGTCTCTCCTTCTCAACACATATACGAGTCGTTCTACCTCTATAGTTAGGCCTCTGCCTACCCCCTCCCCCTCCCCCACACACCGATACATCTGAGCGCTCTAGTCATGTCTCACCTGCCACACACAACTTGCCTACATGTGCCTCTAAGCGTTATCTTAGTTTATCCAGATCGCGCCATAGATTCACTTGACTTGCACACCACACACACACAATTTCAATGCTTCTTCATCGATCTCGCACATCTTCAACCTCAAACCTCTGATCATCATCTCCTTCGACATATACTCAATGATCTAATTAGGATACCCGCTCCGCTCTCGTTCATACTCGAGAGGTAGTAGGAGGATAGCTATCCCTCCCCCTCTCTCTGTGGATTGCTCCCCTACTATGTATGAGATGGTACCTCCATTTCACACACATTGCATGCAAAATTTTGTTTGAGATGTCATCGACACATATTCCCACAAATAATTCACGAAATCAACCCCCCACCCCACCCCCACCCCAAAACAAAAAACACTCACGAACGCGGTTTGTATCTCTCACACACACCCACGTAGGTGGGGGACGTGCACGAAGAGAAGAGGTGCATGCACGGCGCACGTACTCCCGTCTCTTTCCCAACCACACCCGCGCGGTACACGGTGGAGCTCATTTCTGTACGAAAAAGGCAGCCCACGTGGTAATTTGGCACGTGTACTGGTTGTCCACTTGGTGGAGGGAGGATCGTCTACCACGGGTGAACAAACAAATTGCGACTTGACGTGTTATGTTAAAAAAAGAGGCAAACCATGTGGGGCCTACCTTAGAGGCAAGGCTCTATACACTGGAGTACTTTTGATGTGTCCCGTCAACTCGCAGAACGAGGAGAAGCTTGCTTAGTACGCCGTCTCCCCCGTTCCTAAATATAAGTCTTTGTAGAGATTTCACCATGAACCACATGCGGATGTATATAGATGCATTTTAAGTGTAGATTCATTCATTTTGTTCTGTATGTAGTGGAATCTCTACAAAGACTTGTCTACTAGTAATAGCTAGCCCCCACTACTAGGAATTCCCTATCCTCTCCTTGAGCCACATCATCAAAATTGATGTAGCCGTTAGATGAAGTAAATCAGTCCATAATAGCCGTCTAATCTAGACGTTGAGAGGCTCCGCACTAAGCCACATGCAAGCATGCAGAAATACCGTGGCACATGCATGTGAGTGGGTTTTAAATCACATCAACATGTCTGCATGCAAGCATGCACCGGTAGCATGCATGTAAGTGAGCTTTTAAGTCCCATTAACATGTCAAAAAGAAAAATATAATCCCATTATGCAGTAGGAGTTGGCTGATCTTTTTTCCTTACGTGGGATGATCTAAATGATGATGGGAGTTTATTTAGTTTGGATAACACATTTTTCATGAGGTTATAGAGTTTTTTTTAGTTCTATGAAATCGATAATTTTGCGCAAAGAGATATACTGCTGTTCCGCGGCAACGCGCGGGGACTCATCTAGTAATATTTAGGAACGGAGGGAGTACTATGTAAAGAGTTAGGTGTCGCACGGTGATAGTGTGAGGTGGGCCATGTAATCACTGAGCCTGCGTGTTTTCACTGCTCTTGCACGCCTCCGCTGTAAGAATGGAGAAAATTGTAATCTAGTAGTAGTACCTCCTTTCGCCGAAAGCGTGGGACATCCAGCAGTCCTACCACCTCAGTAATAAAGACCAATGAGCCATCAAATCACATAGACCCAGCAGTAACCATCACTCTTGCGCCAGTGAGAGGTCGCGTCCGCTCTGCCCGGGCATGAATGCGGCACCGATTCTTTGGAGCGGCTGACCGTTTCGGGCGGGAAGCGCGCGCGGGCGATGGAGGGGCTTTGGGTGGGCCAGGCTGGTCAGGAGCGGGCGTGGCAGCTGTCCGCATGTCCCTACCGGACACGCCCGGAAACGAGAGGATGCACCGACTCTCGCGGCTAAAATCGTACACTACACAACATCTCTCTGTAGGAGTAGGTCGATCTGTCGCTCTCTCTAACACACACATGCTGTTAAACACACACACACACACACACACACGCACCTTGGTCCCGTTGCACCTTCTAACTTGAGGTCTCGGGTTCGATAACTACACTTGAGCATAATTTGTGCCAGGAGGATTCTTTGACTGGTCAAAATGTTTTCTAGGGTTTGCACGCTTCACACTCTCTCTCCAGTATATATATACACGCTGGAGCCTCAGCGCTTGTAGTTGCTCTCTTCACACTCTCTCGCCCTCTCCCTCCGTTCCGAATTACTTGTCGCAGGTATGGATGTATCTAGATGTATTTTAGTTCTAGATACATCCATTTCTTCGACGAGTAATTTGGAACGGAGGGAGTTGTTGCTCTCTTCACACTCTCTCGCCCTCTCCAGATCTAAACAAGACTTCGTTGGCCTCTCTCTCCCCTCACTGCTGCTCAAAGAGCCGGCAAGATCCGTCCATCGGGAAGGGAAGGAGGCTTAACGCTGTCGCTGTCGGTGAGGGACTACCGGCGCAGCTGTTCACTTTCCACCCAGCGGTGGCGCGGGAGGGCCTCCGACCCCTTCTTCATCGTTGTCGTCCCGCTGCCCACCGAACCACGCCCCAAGAACCTTAAGGTATAATTTACTTACTCCACATGCATTGCTCTAGATGCATGTATACCATGAATCTAGGACGTGGTTCAAAGAGGAAAGGAGTGGGGGAAAGTAGTGGGAAAAGTTGTATATAGCATGAATCTAGGACGTGGTTCAAAGAGGAATGAAGGGTGTCGGAGTAAATAGGCATGGGTAGCCTAGCCGGCTTCCCCTGGCCCTTCTGAAAAAATTACGAGCCCGTCCGGCTCTCAAGAATCCAAGATGTGGGGCCGCCTTCCCCTTGCTGGATGTCACCCAGGCCGGCTTTCGGAAGGCGTCCCGACTTTAGCCCTCGCGAAGAAAGCCACGGGAGGGCCGACTTCGAGAAGCCGGCCGCGAGAAGGCCGACTCCAAGAAGCTGGCTCCCATGAAGCAGTCGAGACCGTACCCTCAAAGTTCGCATCCACCTAGCAGCGATGTGACGGGGCGTGGCTACAGTAAAGCCCGCCACCCCCAAATCCCGGAGCACGATCGGCACAGTGCGCCGTACGGGTGACCATGACCCGCCCGGCGCAACACTGTTGCCATGTTGACCCTAACGCCATCCACGATGGACTACCAGCGCGGCCCATGGGCAGTGGGTCCCTTCGGGCAGAGAGACACCCGAAGGCGGCCACGCCTCCCCCAGTCGGCCCAAGACAGAGCCGGCTCCCCGCAGCCGGCTTGCCGCCTTCCTCGAAGGAGACGCCCCATTAAGGAGACAAGACGCGGTGAGGCTACAGCAATCGCCCGCCGGGCGGCGGTACTGTAGCCACGCCTACCACGACGAAGCCCACGTCACCAAGATGGAGCAACAGTAACCAGCCGCCGACCAGGTCCTGGACAGTGGGGCCTGCCTGTCGACCGAGGCCGGCAGCCGGCGGGACCCACCAGTCGGCGGGCCCAGCGGCCGGCGCAAAAGCCGGCGAGCGCAGTCACAGATGGCTGGGCCCCACGCCCAGTCGGATTACCATTGTACCCCCGGGGGTAGGCCTATATAAACCCCCCGGGCGCCCATGCAAAGGGTTGACCCCTAGCTAGTTTTAGACACCACACAAGGAGAAGAAGCAAGGCCAGCCGTGCCCTTCTTCCTCCTCCCACCAAACAGCTCAAGGAGCATTGTGTAGCTACTTGTCCATCTAGTGATCATGCGGAGACCCCGCAGAGCAGCAGTAGGGGTGTTATCTCCACGGAGAGCCCCGAAGCTGGGTAAGATCCGCGGCGTGCATGTCTTCGCCTCATCCCGTTTCCAGGCACCGGCGATGTCTTACTGGCTCCCACAATGATAAGCCACCCGTTGGCATATGTCGCACCTACCACCCGACATTTGGCGCCCACCGTGGGGCCAGGTGCACCGTCGTCCGGAGACCTGTTCTGGACGGGAACCCTCTTCCTCCCCAGCGAGCGTAGCCAGCCCGGCACGCCCGATGGCGCTTGCCACGACGCGCTGCAAGGCGTCACCAGCATCTGCGCGGCGAGCAGCCTCGCCGATCTCCTCGACGAAACCCTCATCTCCGACGAGCTCGCCTCCGATGCGGGCACCGACCACCTCGCCAACCTCCTCGGCCAGCTCCATGTCTCCAGCGAGCCCGCTGTGGATCTGGAGTCGGTTGGCTCCACCGACCCGATGCCTGTCGACTCCGACACGGCCTCCTTCGACACCTTCCCCACCAACGTCGCGATCTACAACGACCCGCTTCCTCGGACCGACGGCTGCGACAGTGTCACCACGAGGTGATGGTCATCGGCCACGGCGCACGGCCGACGAGAGCGCCCACGACGCCCGCACGCGGCGGTCCACGACTTGTCCATCCCGCTCCCGGCTGATGCTGACGACGAAGAACTGGAGGCACGCCGCCTCGCTCTCCTCGCGAGGGCCGGAGGCTGGCTTCCGTGAGACGCCTTACTGAGGCCTACAGCACGAAAGCTGACCGCGCCGCCTCGGCACGCCGGCCCCGGGCGGGCCAAGCCGGGCCGGCATTGTTAAGCAACGCGGCGCCCATCGCCGACATGCTGGGAGTCGAACCGCCCGGTCTATGCCACTCCACTCGAGAACTTGCGTTGCCGCCCAGGCGGCCGTGGACGAGTTGGACGGCTTGGAGGCCGAAGAACTCCCCCACATGACCCGGCACATCCAGCAGCTGATTGATGCAGCCGCACGACGACACAAAGCCGACGCCCGCGCGGGAAGCCCTCCCCCGCGCCGAGATCACGGCGCGACGTCCCGGACGCCGACTACGGGCAACACCCGCGCACGGCGCGAGAGAGAGCCAGCTGCCAGCCGAAGCCGGACCCGAATCTCCATCGAGCGAGACGCAGAAGGCCATCCCCGAGCCGTGGAATGGCGGGGCAACCCGCCTCCGCCTCGGACCCCGTGGAGAGAGATATCCCACCCCGCCGCCTGTGGCGCACCCGACTCTCAGCGGCCGACTAGGTCGCCGCGAAGGAGTCGGCGAGAACGACGCCCGCCATCGGATCGACCGCCTGGCGCGATCCCTGGCGCTGGAAGAAGAAGACGATGTCGGCCCGCCTTGTTTCGGCCCCCGCATCCGCGACGAGCCTTTCCCCAAAGGGTTCTCGCTCCCAAGAGACACGCCCAAGTACAACGGCTCCGTGAAGCCGGAAGATTGGTTGATCGACTACTCCACGGCGGTCAGCATAGCCAACGGCAACCGGCGCGTTGCCGTGAAGTACGTGCCCCTCATGCTGCAAGGCACGGCGCGGACCTGGCTCAACAGCCTCAAGCCTCTCAGCATCAACAGCTGGCTAGATTTCACCGAAGCTTTCATCCGCAACTTCACCAGCACCTACAAGCGGGCTCCCAAGCCCAGGCAGCTCTCCTTGTGCGTACAGGGCCCAGCCGAGTCCACTCGCGACTACCTCACGCGTTGGGCCGAGCTCCGCAATTCTTGCGAGGGGGTGCACGAGGTGCAAGCCATCGAATACTTCACTGCCGGGTGCCGAGAAGGCACCCTCCTCAAGCACAAGCTCCTCTGCGACGAGCCGACTACCCTCGACGAGCTTCTGGACATAGCGACAAATACGCCACCGCCGACTCTTCGATGAAGACCGAGCTCCGGGTAGACGCGTCCGGGAAAGTACTCAACCCGGCGCCCAAGACGCCGGCAGGGGATTCCGGCCGACGCCCACACCGAACGATCACAAGCGCAAGGGCCCTGCGCCGCCTCCCGCCAGTCGGCAGGTGGCCATGGTCGAAGACGCGCCGCCCGAAGGGCGGCCGCACCCAAGAAGCCCAAGGGCGGCCGGCCGGCTTGGCAGCCGGCTTTCTCCTACGAGCAAACTCTCGACGCCCCGTGCAAATTCCATAGCGGCGCGAAGCCGTCCAACCACACAACCCGAAGTGCCATTGGCTCACCCGAATCTCTAAAGGCGAGGGGCTCGCGCCGCCTCCGCCTGCCGGCCTGCCGCCTCCGGCCGCTCGGCCCGCAGTCGGAGCCGTGCACGACGAATTCCCCGACGAGCAAGCAACCTACATCGTCTTTACAAGCCAGCTCGAAGACCGGCGCGGCAAACGCCGAGAGCACCAGGAAGTCAGCGTGGTCGCTGCCAACCCCGCCGGACACATGCATTGGTCAGAAAAACCCATCAGCTGGAGCCGGGCCGACCAACCCAGAGGTGATGCCGTCTCCCGGCTCTTATGCGTTGGTCCTGGAAGCCACCCTCGCGACAGGACAGACGCGCCGCCCGCTTCTCCCGCGTGCTGATAGACGGCGGGAGCAGCATCAACATCCTGTACCGTGACACCCTGGAGAAGCTAAATGTCAAGACGAAGCAACTCATGCCTACTCGGACAGTGTTCCATGGCATCGTACCCGGCTTGTCCTGCGCCCCCATTGGCAAGATCAAGATTGATGTACTCTTTGGGGACAAGGAGCATTTCCGCCGGGAAGCGATCTGGTTTGAAGTGGTGGACCTGGAGAGCCCCTACCATGCGTTGCTTGGCCGACCCGCCTTGGCCAGGTTCATGGCAGTTCCCCACTATGCATACCTCAAGATGAAGATACCGAGTCCAAGGGCGTCATCACCGTAGCCGGCGATTACAAGAAGTCCTCCGAGTGCGCTGCCGCCAGCAGCCGGCTGGCCGAGTCCCTTGTGATTGCCGAAGAGAAGAAGATGTTGGACCGGGTCGTGGCCATGGCCGGCAAGCAGCCGAACCTGTCCCCCGACCCAAGGAGTATGATGCCCAAGGATCTTTCCAGCCGGCCAAAGAAACCAAGAAGATACCCCTTGACCCCGAGCACCCCGAGAGGTTTGCCGTCATCGGGGCAAGCCTGAACAGCAAATAGGAAGGCGAGCTCGCCGATTTCCTCCGTGAGAATCGGGACATCTTTGCATGGTCCCCCAAGGACATGCCGGGTGTTCCGAAGGAATTCGCCGAGCACAAACTACACGTCCGAGAAGACGCAAAACCAGTCAAGCAGCCCCTCCGCCGACTATCAGAGGAAAAGAGAAGGATTGTAGGGGAGGAGATAGCCCGGCTTCTGGCAGCCGGCTTCATTATGGAAGTCTTCTTTCCAGAGTGGCTTGCCAACCCGGTCCTCGTGCTAAAGAAGAACAACAAGTGGCGCATGTGTATAGACTACACAAGCCTCAACAAGGCCTGCCCTAAAGATCCCTTTGCCCTGCCGAGGATTGACCAAGTGATAGACTCCACGGCCGGATGCGAGCTGTTGAGTTTCTTGGATGCTTACTCAGGATATCACCAGATAAAGCTAGATCCGGACGACCGCCTGAAGACCGCCTTCATCACGCCATTTGGAGCCTTCTGCTACCTGACTATGACATTCGGCTTGAGAAATGCCGGTGCCACTTTTCAGCGTTGCATGCAGAAGTGCCTCCTCAAGCAACTCGGCAGAAACGCTCACGTCTACGTGGACGACATTGTGGTGAAGACGGAGAAGCGCGGCACCTTGCTGGAAGACCTCAAAGAAACATTTGAGAACCTACGCCGGTTCCAAATCAAGCTCAACCCCGAGAAATGCGTGTTCGGAGTGCCAGCCGGCCAGCTCCTAGGCTTCCTGGTCTCCGAACGCGGCATCGAATGCAACCCGGTGAAGATCAAGGCCATCGAGAGAATGGCGATCCCCACCAAGCTTCGAGACATCCAAAAGTTCACCGGATGCTTGGCCTCCTTGAACCGCTTCATCAGCCGGCTCGGAGAGAAAGCTCTCCCCCTCTACCGCCTCATGAAGAAGAGCACTCACTTCGAGTGGAACGACCAGGCCGACCAAGCTTTTCACGAGCTGAAGAAGATGCTGGCCACGCCGCCCGTCCTAGCGGCGCCGAACTGAGAAAGAGCCCATGCTCCTTTACATTGCCGCAACCAGCCGGGTGGTCAGCACCGTCATCGTAGTCCAACGCCCAGAAGAAGGCCGAGCCCAGCCGGTCCAGAGGCCGGTGTATTATTTGAGCGAGGTGCTGTCCGCCTCAAAGCAGAACTACCCGCACTACCAGAAGATGTGTTACGGCGTGTACTTCACCGCCAAGAAGCTGAAGCCCTACTTTCAAGAGCATCCCGTCACGGTCGTATGCACCGCCCCGCTGGCCGAGATCATAGGCAGCCGGGATGCATCCGGCCGGGTGGCGAAATGGGCCATCGAGCTGGCCCCTTACACGATCTTCTACCAGCCCCGCACCGCCATCAAGTCCCAAGCACTGGCCGACTTCCTCGTCGACTGGGCCGAGACCCAGTACCTGCCGCCGGCTCCCGACTCCACCCATTGGCGCATGCACTTCGACGGGTCCAAGATGCGCACCGGCTTGGGAGCCGGCGTCGTCCTTACCTCTCCCAAAGGCGACAAGCTCAGATACACGCTGCAGATTCACTTTGCCGCCTCCAACAATGTAGCCGAGTACGAGGCACTCATACACGGGCTCCGGCTTGCCAAGGAACTCGGCATCCGCCGGATCCTATGTTATGGCGACTCACTTGGTGGTTCAGCAATCATCCGGCGACTGGGACGCCAAGGACGCAAATATGGCAAGCTACCGCTTCCTGGTTCAACAACTCAGCGGATACTTTGAAGGATGCGAGTTCCTCCATGTACCGCGAGCCGACAACGAGCCAGCCGATGCCCTGGCTCGAATAGGCTCCACTCGGCAAGCAATACCAACCGGCGTCGCTCTACAACGCCTCCTCAAGCCGTCCATCAAGCCGTCTCCAGAGTCCGATTCCATCTTCGTACCGCCTGACCCCGACGCGGCCGGGTCCGGCTCGAAGAACCAAGCAGGCGACCCCGGGACTTCAGTAGTCGGCCCGGGGACTTCGGCAACCGGCTCGGGGACTGCCACACCCGGCTCGGGGACTGCAGTAGCCGGCCCGGGGACTGCACCAACACAACAGCCGGCGGCCGACTCCAGCATTTCACCACCCAGCCCGCCCACCCTGGTGGCAGTAGCCACATTGGCAGTAGGAGAAGTCGCGGCTCCGTCATGGGCTCAGTCCATCCTCAACTTCCTAGTAAACCAAGATCTGCCGGCTGACGAAACAGAGGCAAGACAAGTCCAACGTCGAGCCGGAGCATACACAATCGTCAACAGAGAACTCGTCAAGCGCAGTGTCACTGGAGTCCTCCAACGGTGCGTCGAGCAAGAGAAGGGCATTGCAATCCTCAGAGACATTCACCAAGGAGAATGCGGCCACCATGCGGCTTCAAGATCACTCGTCGCCAAAGCTTTCCGCCATGGTTTCTTCTGGCCGACTGCTTTGGATGACGCCAAAGAATTAGTTAAATATTGCAAAGGGTGCCAACTCTTCAGCTCCAAGCAACACATGCCGGCTTCGGCACTCAAGACCATTCCCCTCACCTGGCCCTTCGCCGTTTGGGGACTGGACATGGTGGGCCCATTCAAGACGGCGCGCGGCGGCATGACGCATTTGCTCGTCGCCGTGGACAAATTCACCAAGTGGATTGAGGCAAAGCCGATCAAGAAGCTGAATGGGCCGACTGCTGACATTCATCGCAGACATAACAACTCGGTACGGCGTGCCACACAGCATCATCACCGACAATGGCACGAATTTTGCCAAAGGAGCCTTGGCACGTTTCTGCGCAGCCCAAGGTATCCGGCTGGACTTAGCGTCCGTCGCCCACCCGCAGTCAAACGGCCAGGTCGAGCGAGCCAACGGCCTCATCCTCTCCGGCATCAAGCCCCGACTGGTCGTACCACTGGAGCGTTCAGCCGGCTGTTGGCTCGATGAGCTGCCGGCTGTCCTCTGGAGTCTGCGCACTACCCCAAACAAGTCAACCGGCTTCACTCCTTTCTTCCTCGTGTACGGTGCCGAGGCGATCATCCCAACCGACATCGAGTTCGACTCGCCCCGGGTAACCATGTACACGGAGGCGGAGGCCAAGGAAGCACGAGAAGACGGCGTCGACCTGCTGGAAGAAGGCCGGCTGTTAGCCCTCAGCCGGTCTGCCATCTACCAGCAGGGTTTGCGCCGCTACCACAGTCGGAAGGTCAGACCAAGATCCTTCCAAGAGGGCGACCTTGTGCTCCGGCTGATCCAGCGAACAGCCGGCCAGCACAAGCTCTCGGCCCCTTGGGAGGGCCCCTTCGTCATCAGCAGAGCTTTAGGCAACGACTCCTACTACCTAATCGACGCACAGAAGCCCAAGGCACGCAAGAGAGACGACTCCGGCAAGGAGTCGGAACGACCATGGAACGCCAACCTCCTTCGAAGATTTTACAGTTGAAATGCAGTATGTATCACGCTAACTTTTGTACTAAGTACGAGACAATAGGCCCCCCGAGGAGGGCTCGGGGACTGCCATCTTTTATCTATGAATGAAAGTATCATGCTTATGACCTTGTCATTTCATTTACTTGTTCCGTCCGGCACCGGGTTCGACTAGTCGGCCCGGGGACTGGCCGACTGGAGTTATATTAGAAGTCCTACCCGCGGTCAGACAAGTAGTGTGCCGACACCCAGCTTAGCTCTTGCCAAAGTCGCAGTTCGAAGAACCGGCTGTCCGGCTGGCAAGAGTCAAAAGCAGGAAAGGATGCCATTCTCTTT